>NW_008795126.1:588390-612214 GCF_000699145.1 Aptenodytes forsteri | reverse complement strand
TTGTCTTTAATGACAGCGGCCAGATTGCGTTCTAGCTGGGCTTTTGCCTTTCTCATTTCTTCTCTGCACGACCTAACGAGATCCCTGTACTCTTCTTGAGTCGCCTGCCCCTTCTTCCACAAGCGGTAAACTCTCCTTTTTTTCCTGAGTCCCAGCAAGAGCTCCCCGTTCAGCCAGGCCGGTCGTCTTCCCCGCCCGTTCTTCTTACGGCGTACAGGGACAGCCTGCTCCTGAGCCCTTAAGACTTCCTTCTTGAAGAACGTCCAGCCTTCCTGGACCCCTTTGCCCTTCAGGACTGTCTCCCAAGGGACTCTCTTAACCAGTGTCCTGAACAGGCCAAAGTCCACCCTCTGGAAGTCCATGGTTGCGGTTTTGCTGGCCCCCCTCCTTACCTTGCCAAGAATCCAGAATTCTATCATTTCATGGTCGCTAAGCCCAAGCCGGCCTCCGACCACCACATCTCCCACCAGTCCCTTCTCTGTTTGTAATCCATCACACAAAGATACTTCCTCTGGTGCAGAAGACCCAGAGGTGCACTGGAGGCTGAGAAAGCATCCAGGAGGCACCACGTGTCCCCCTTGTTCTTACACTTACCCACTGACGCTTGCTATTGGCCCCAGCTGGAGACTGGGGATACGGGGTAGATGGTCCAGCACGGTCATTCTTACCTCCTTCCTCTAATACAAACGCTCATTAGGACCTGCCGTTCGAAACAGAGGTATGAACCTCAGTTCCAGACACACTGCACCTTTCAAGCCTCAATGTACAATTCAAGCCTCCAGACTTCGGAGGTTTGAATTGCAGACTTTGGATGAAATCGAGGGTTACAAATCTGCAGGTGAGGCTGCCAAGCACGGCCTCAACTGCTCCCATGGAGCGAGAGGTCCGTAAGCGAGAGCACCCCGGGCAAAGGCGTGCTCTGCCTACCCTCCCGGCTCCCCCCATCCCCCCCAGCCCATGCAGCCGCAACACCCCACACCCCAGGCAAAGGCGTGCTCTGCCTACCCTCCCGGCTCCCCCCCCAGCCCCAGGCAAAGGCGTGCTTCTGCCTACCCTCCCGGCTCCCCCCATCCCATGCAGCCGCGGCTGCTCTCTAGGCAATGCCCTGCCCATGCCTGGCACCCTGGTGATCTGAAACCTGGTTTGAACTGGCTGTTCAACTGCACTCTGCTCTACAATTAACCAAATTAAGGTAACAAGCTCTGACATAAACCCCATTTGCTGATCTTGCCAGCTGCCAAGACTCTGGTAATTGCGCCAGCAAACGATGGGTCACCTGGGGCCTTTCTGCGGGAGGGACCTATTTCAGGTCCATGCGCTGCGTGTTCAGACCCTTTCTTTGAAAATGTTCATTTGCTCCCCAGTCATGTCCATTCCGGTTTTAATAGCACAGCAATCTTCTCTTGCAGAAAGCATTTAATGATAATTAAATATTTTTAACTTGCCTAAACAGCAAGGAGAGGGAACACAGCCATCTAGAGAGCTCAGCAAGAGAAGGGGGGGCCCTCAGCGCATCTCGCTCATGGAGGAAACTGAGCCAGGGAGAAATGTGTTGTATATATGAAAAACCCCAGAGGAGAAGATCCACTCAACTGTTGAGCCATTTCCTGAGAAAAGCAGCGAGAGTTCAATCGACTGAGTCAGAAAAACAAGACGGCAAGAAACACACAGGGGCCAGGGTTACGAGAGTATCTCTTTGGCAGCTCATGGCTCCCCAGGAAACACATGCTCGGTAGCCACATGAGCTGTTCGCTCCTCTCTGATCACTGCCACTCTGCAGACAGCTTTGCATTAAGCAGTTTTGAACAGTAGCTATTAAACTTGGGTCCCGTAGCAGACGAGTTTATGGGTCTGAAAGACACCACCAGAAACCTTGGACCAGCAGAGAGGGCATCCAAGGAGGAGCCGGAGCTCTTGGTTCTCACCACCAGCTGTGGACAGGCTATGACACTTCCCCTCATTTCAACGACTTCCTTCTGTTTTATGGAAAAGTTCCTCTCTCCTCCCAGTGCTGGGAAGCTTTGTCAATATTGCTGCTTCAGGGTGAAGCCAAGGGTCTGGGCTCCTGGATTCACTCCACTCCACACACTACTCAAGCTTCACAACTCATTTTGCAATCGTCCACCAGGACACTACATGGGCCAGAAAGCGTTTTGTTACCTTTCACACATCCTCTGCATCCTGCTCGTATCACCAAAAAACCTTTTACCCTCCTCCTCCTAAGCAAACAGCTCCTGATTTTCACAACCTTCGTGTCTGCTGGCGAGAAATAAAGAAGCAGACCCAGAAGCAGCGGCGCGAGCCCTGGAGCGATGCACGGCATGCAAAACGCCGTGCCTCCTCTGGGAGCCAGAAAGCACAGAGGCAGTGCAGAAACCCTGGATGAACAGGGTCCCTTTGATCCTTAGCACAGCATGGAAAGGTGCGTCCTAAATGCCCCCATGTCTGTCCCTATCAGGACAGATTAACAGCAAGGTGCAAACCCTAAACAAACCACCCAGTGGGTTTCCAGCCACTTCCATAAGCTTGTTTTTTTCTTTTCATATCTGCACAACAGGTTCCGTCCACACCCATAGAAACTTGTGATCGAGAACGCCAAACAAGAATGAGCCACCTGACCGGGCTCTGGAGGGGCTAACCAGAGCCAACCAGCTTGACGTGCAGGAGAGCCGAGAACATTTGGGGAGGGCAGATCCTCCTGCCTGCCACCCACACCTCTAGCACCACAGGCAAGGCCATTAATTTCAGCCCAGCAGTTGAAGGCTGTGGGAAAGGATCAATATAAAATGCAGGCGAAAGCACATGTATACACACACACACACACACACAGAGCTATCGACTGCACTGATACACCTTAGGCATGAAAGACTGCTTCTGCTGCAACCAAAGACTTTAGAGAGACAGAGAGAAGTGACCCAGACAGGGATGCAAAGAAGAAAATACCAAAGTCTTAGCTGCTCTCCAGTTAAGTATGTCTGCATTGCTGGGATAGCTGCACTTGGAAAAATGAGAAGCCAACAGAGCCTCTCACGTCAGCTGCCTTAAAACCCACTCAGCCCACAACAGCGGTGAGCAGGGTCCCCTGTGGCAAGTCTGAGATGCGCTCCTCAGCCTCCAATGCAAGGCACCTACCTTGATCCAGCTTAGCATTTGGCAGCTCATGCAGGATACCAAAACCAAGCAACATGCTACAATCCACAACTCCTTGGATAAAGCAGCTTTTCAGCTGCCAAGGCACATTTCCACCCTGAAGAGTTAATGCGGCTATGAGCCTCCATACGCAATGTTAAACAAACAACAGTTCACATCATCATTAAAGGCCAAGCTTCCAGCGTGTGCATACACAGCCACTCCAACTCACAGTGATCGTAACAAGAAGCACAGGTCACTGACCGACTGCTTCTGTATTTGGGGTTTTGTTGTTGTTGTTGTTATTAAAAGCATTTTATTTAATTTTGGACAGGCAACTTTGCACTTGTAAAATGCAAAAGCCCCAGCACGCTCAACTGTATCCTCGAATCTACAATTGCCAAAAATTTTCTGGGCAGAGAGGGCAAGAAAAAAATTGTCTGAGCAGAAATGAACCACTGCTCACTCCAAACCAGAGCAGGCAAGCTGGATAGCACGCTAACCTGCCATGCCCACCTGGCCTCAGCATTTGCATTCGCCTTTGGCAGAAGAAATCAAAGATTAGAGAGCGAGAGGCCCATAAAACATAATTGTGTTGTATCAACTCTCCAGCGTTAAGATGCCTGATTAACCTCCAACATGTGGTTGATGTGATTTAGAGGTGCAGGATGCTGGCAGCTTTCCCAGCTTCCTTGTTTGTGCTCTCCTTCGGTACAGTCTTCCACTCTCCGTGTGCTCCGTGAACAAGACAGTGAGTAAGAGAAGCACAATAGCTTTCCTTCAAAGCTTACTGCTGGAAAATCGTGTTATAGTGGCATTTCTGAATGCCAGTGTAACAAGAAACAGCACGGGCAGCTGCAGGGCACGCTTTTCTTGCAACCTTTTGTGCATGAGCCTCAGACCCAACTTGCAGGGACACACTGAAAAGCTTGAAGGATGTTTATTATCCATAGGCTTTGCCTCCTGTCTGCCAAAGAGGATCTACAGTGCAAGTTAGTCATGGCCTGGCTGGGTGAACACCCATCTGGTTTGGCTTTGGGCTCCAAACTCATCTCAGACACCTACAGCTCCACCATCAGTAGATTCTCGTGTCCCAGGTCACGTCCTAGAGCCAGTCCCTTGGGTGAGCCGGTCGCTCCGGGCATAGACGCCAGTGCAACGGCTACCCTGCCGCGTACAACCCCACACAGCACGCACAAAGGCATTGCTGCATCTACCCTCAGCAAAAAAGCAGGTCACGACTGACGTGGCAGGAAATAATAAAAAAAAAAAAGAAGTAAATTGAAAACAAATTCCTAAACATCGACCTGCTGAACAGGTTCACTCTCGGATTCACGCTATGGACACGAGAGACGAGACCGGGTCAAAGGAAAATTTGTGGCAGATTTCTTTAGCTATGCTAAGTGCTTATCCACCTCTGGATAGCCGAGCGTGATTAAGTGTAGGTACAAACCCAAGACAATTCAGACAATGACCACTCTTGTCTTCTCTTACTATCTGTGTGCCATTGTGCTTTGAGACCTGAGGGAGCCTGAGATTTTAATTACCAGTCATGAAATCAAGTTTTCCTGCCATGTCAGCAGGACCTCTCCAGAGCAGCCCTGCCCTCCCCACGCTTACAGCCATATCCTCGCCTTTGCTGCTTGCAGGGCTCATCAGCTCAGCCCCCTGGTCTCACTCCGTATCTGGCTTTTTTGGGACACTCAACTGACGTTGCCACTGGCAGCAGAGAAGAAAGTCTGGGAGGAAAGGAAGAGTGAGTAAACTTCCCCTCCCTCAGGTCTTTCTTAATCAAAGGATTTTTCACAAAAAAAAAAAGGCAAAGAAAAAAGTTTGGACAGGGAACTAGCAAAATAACCCTCACAGAGACAGAGACCAAATGGGCATTTTCTACCAAAAGACAAAGGGATTCGATAAATGAAAGTAGTACCCAGATATGCATGCACACCCACAGCGCCAAGATGTTGCTTTGCACCTGGAGTACTTAGATGATATTTTTAGGAGGCTGCACAGACATGATAAGCACACATTAACGACTGAAGGTTTGAATTTTCATTTCGGCACTTTCAGAAACCCTCCCATGTCGAGTTCAGAATTTGCCAGCCACAACTACACCTCTAAATGCCTTTTTACAAAGAGCAAACGATACTGGGGTGGGGGGTGCCAGTGCTGGCTGATACTATACACATCTATTTAAAGAAAAAACAAGATTAAAACCAAAACCCTCTGCCTAGTCTAAGTTCTCCATGGCAAATGTCTGGAGTTAAACCTGCCTACTCTGTCCTTAATTCACTCTGTGCTTGTTCAGCAGATGCAACTCTGCTGGTCTCTGACAAGCCCAATGAAGGGACTTAGAATAATGCTGCTGCCATCAAACAGGCACTTGTGGCACCGCAGATGAGAAATTTAAGATCAGAAATCAGGCATTGAGAGGAAAAAGGGACAATAAGTTTGATAAAAATAATTCACTAAAATGAGCGTTAAATTCTATTTCCCCAAGTCCCAAATGCCCAATTCTTTTTCTTAAGCAGAACTGCTGGTGAGGAATCGCAGCGAGGGCTGGAGCCCAGCACCGCAGCACTCCCCGAACGCACAGCAGCCAGGAATGGCACCTCGCTGCTTGAGCTGCCCAAGGGCAGGCAAACGTTTAAGAAACCCTAGGACATCAACAACAGAAAGGAATATATCTGAAACATGTCTGTGATACGTGTTTTTAGAATTTTTTGACATCAAAACCTTTCCTGAATTTCCTCACGTGTAAAAAGCATGAATGTGTCCTTAAAGATTAGCACAAAATTTTCTGAAGTTTTCCTGCCTAGGTTAGTTTTTAAGGCACTGTGAGGTGCAGGGTGATCGGGTATGAAGAGCACAGCTGCAGACCTAACCACAGACCTCTGTGTCACACGCAGTGCAGAAAACGTCCCTTAAACCTGCACAGCCGCCGTCCAAACAGGCTGCACGATCTAGTCCCAGGCATCCCGCTCACCGGGTCAAGAATACGGCCAAAAAATACCCAGAGGTGGCTGGACAGAAAGCAATTCATGAGAGCTGGTAAAACAGTAGAACCAAAAATAAGCCTAGTTTTTATAACACTGGAGTGAAAAAATCCCAATCCTGTCTATGCTATAAGTTATTTATACTATTTAAGTGCTACAGACTGGTGGGCTGTACAGTTGGGGGTCCATATATAAGGTTTTACACACCAATATACCAAGTCCAGGACACCGAACTTGTAAAGCAACACAACTCCAGCCTCACAAAGGCTTTTAAAAGTGTAACTTCTGTATTAGTAAAATAATTGCATCCCAAGTGGGTCAGCTTTCAAGTAGCTGAAAGGTTGCCTAAGTAGGAAACCAACTTCTACCCTCCTTTTGAAGTTGCATGAAAGAAGAGATGTAAAACAGCTGTCCACAGAAAGATCACAAGGAAACGCTATTTTCTGTGTGGTAATATTGCCACATATTTCTTTGTCTTGAGACGTTATGTTTTTCTGAAAATAATGAAAATATCCAATGAAACGATAAAAAGAAAAACATCCAAAAGCTGAAGGCAGGAGTTCAATACAGAGAAAGACATACTTCTGTGAAGTCTCGGAAGTTCCCACATTTGAGCGAGAAACTGTGGTATTACTCCTCTTCTCTGTTTATGGATACTGTAAACATAAACCAGCAATGGGACAGGAACCATTATAGCAAGTTAATCAGGACTGCTCAGGCAGTACCCGGGGTGTCATGGGAACACACAACCCCTTCACCGCTGAAACTGCAGCCCCAGACAAATCAACTTGGCATGTATTTCACCCCAATAATAGCTGCCGGCTTGGGACTGAATTTACTGAGCTGGTAAGAGTCCTCTTTGTCCAAAGAGCGTTGGAACTGGTATAAAAGAAAACAAGGGCACACAGAGGAGCAGCAAAGGCATGGCACTGTGGCTATGTATGGGACTCGGGATCACCCACCTACTCAGAGGTTAAACAGGCTTTTAGAAAAAAGTGACCCACTTAAAAGCGCCAGCGCTTTGAAAGACTGGCCCTATAGTATTTTGCCTGGAGAAGATCCAGCAGCTCTGCACTGTACTACTAACGCCCAGCGCAGCCCCAGAGAGCACAGGCACTGCGGCTTCCAGGTGCACCAGGTTTCTCCCCCTGCTCCAAGGCAGGTTCGACCATTCCCGAGAGGCGTTTATTAACCTGTTCTTGTGAATCTCCAGTGAGACAGCCGCCCTGGACAATCTTGAGCTCTGCATTACAGTTAAAAGTGTTTTTCTAATGGCCAATTTAAATTTCCCTTGCCTCACAGCTTGCACCCATCATTTCTTGTCCCAACAAAGATGGAGAACAGTGCAGCGCTTTCCCATTTTCAGTATGCTTTAAGTGATGCTAGTATGCTTTCCTTGAAGAAGAAATAAGAAAAAAGACAGTATCTTGATGTATTTCTGTTACATACAAGCATCAAGTTGCCTGGAATGATTTAAAGAAAAGTTGAGAAAGTTGCAAAATGTATGTGGAAGCTAGGAAGGGCATATGAAAGGAGCTTGCACATTCTTAAGGACTTACCAGAGAGCTTGCAACTTCCGTAAGGAGATTAATAAAATCCATGTTAGACCACAGGCAGAATCCCAGGCAGCATGTAGTAAACCAGGAACTTGGACAAGCCACTTAATGTGCCACTTAGGACAAGGTGTAAACACGGGCTTTGTGAGGAGCATCCTCTGTAGATCCCAAGGTTCCCACCCTGAACCAGCTTGCTTTATGCTGAGTGTTGTGTGCACAGACAGGAAGAAAAGGTCTTTGCCTTCAGATGTTGTCATCTAACTATTGCTTTTAATCTTGTTACCTTTCACCCTGTCTGAAGCGGCCAGGTGGTTTAGCAGGAAACTAAATGTCACATGAAATGAGCTGTACTGCGAGATGCACACAAGTCGTAGCTGTACCTCTCCAGACCTACCAAAAACTCGAAACTGTAATAGGCTTCACAGGAGGTAAAAAGCTTCTGAGACAGAAGAGTATAGGATGGAGTTTTTTGCACGCAAGACTGAAATCTCTTATTGGTTACAGATATAAGTCAATGGAAGTATCATGTATTTATACCTGAGGAACCAGGGCAGAAAGTGATTCACCCTCAACAAAAGGACAAAAGAACAGTACAGAGGGAGGGAAGGCCATTCTGAAGAAGCAAATTAAGATGATTACCTGCAAGCAGAAAACAATTGTGAAGACCTTTTATTGATAAAATGTTAAAGAACTAACAGAGATCTGTGTTTGCTTATCTTTTTCCTTCTAAGAGAGAAAAAAAAAGTTCAGCAAAGCAGCTGAACTGGGGAGTTATGAAGAGAAAGGAGGTGTATTTTGTGATAAGCCTCAAACAATATCCCTGCTGAGTGCAGGCGCTGAGCTGGAAGAAAATAAAACCTCTGATAAAGCAAGAAATTCTGCAAAGACAGCACTGGCTCCCATAGCTGAGACAGGAATTAAAAAGACCCACGTGCACACACAAACGTACACACACACTTCCCAGTTCAGAGACAGGCGGGACTATCTATAGATTTTTATCCACATTTAACAAATAGGGCGTGTACTGTTCCCTAAGAAAAGTTTATTTGCACAAAACTCGCACAAAAAAGCACACAGTAAAGCTTATCTGTGTGGGTTAGTTAATCAGATGGGTTTGGGAAAAAATATCTCCCTAAGTTTGAGAGGATTTTAAGTGTGCATGAAGAAAACAAGCAAAAACACCAGAAAATTTGCTTTATCTTCCCACTTTTATCTTCTTTTTTAGATGCTAGTTGACAGACATGCGTGCTAGTGTCAGCTGAGAGCCCTGATACCACTGTTCACCATGTGGTTTCTGCAGCCTTGCCTGACCCAGGCGTCCCTGTGTGACCCCATGGACTCGATCAAGCTATTCCACACCTGAAGCGGGAAGAAGGGAAACGTACAGGGGCAGTTTGTGAAAGAATGAAAATTACTGGGGTTCGGTTTGCACAGATACTTCTCTACTAACAAATGGCCATGACCAGCCACCAGTTACACAAAATATTTTGAGAGTCACAGCACCAAAATTTTCAATCCGTGTCGACTGGGCAGCTCTGCAATCTCAAAGGGAGAGGCTGCACAGTGACTGAATTAAATGGAAAAGACCTTGGGTGGTATATGCTGGGTTCCAGTAGCACGAAATCCAGCATAACTTCAGCAAGGTACATAGGAGATCTCACAAATAAAATGCACAAGAGCACTCAGCCCTTTGCAAAGCACGAGCCAGAAATATCACCCAAGCATGCGAGAGTACAAAAGCATTTCTGCTAGCTCCGAGATGCTTGGGTTAGGACCCCTGGGCTTTGTCCCTAATTCCCAGATTCCGCTCTAACTGCACACCACCTGCAAAAGAAAAAGGAAACGTACTCACCCTTTGCAAGCTGCACGAAGCCAAGAATGATGATCAGAGCCAGTGCCAGCAGTTTTGCCGCAGCAAAGGCATCCTGAACACGAGTAGCAGCTTTCACGCTGTAACAGTTCACTGCTGTGAGGAGCACTAAGGGAAACGGACAAGAGGAGAAACATCAGTTTTCAGTGAAACACTTCAAATGCAAAAAAAATTACAACACATTGGCATTTGCTTTTTGTTAAAACTTCAGCAAACACAAAGGGTCTCTTCCTAAAATAGAAACGTTTCAAAAGCACGGCTCTGCAGCCACGCACTTCTCTATTCTGTCTTTCTATTTGGGCACAGGTGGTTTGAGTGGTGCATACGCTCCTTGGGACAAGGAACTGCCCTGCTGCATTGGAAAGTACACTTCTGAGGGCGTAGAAATAAAAGCGGTTACTGCAACCATTAGCGTCAAAGTGCTTGGATACAATCCCCGTTAAGTCAATCCAATTTAATGATGCTGTTGCATGAAAACATCATAGAAATGTCAGGACAAACTTCCAGAGCTGCTATATAGTTCTTTGTATAACAATAGCACCTAAAAGGCTATCGAGGCCACACCATGCTGCCCACTGCATAAAGGAAGAGACGTCCCTGTCCTGACCCATTTGGCAAGCTATGAGACAAACAAAACCTGCAGGTAGGCAGCACAGATGGGAAGAGAAGCCGGATCTAAGGAAACCCTCATCCTCTGTTTGACCTGCTCGACAGTGGTGCTGGGGACGGTCATGCAGGCTTTCAGAGGTGCTCACCAGGGCCGCAGACTGCAGCGATGGAAGAGAGGGCTGCGCAGAGCAGGCCAGCGCAACGGCTCAAATTTGCTGTGGCTGCTCTTGTACTTGATTGCACTGCCTTCCTCATGCAGCACTGTGCTTGACCAGAAGCTCCCACCACCTACAAGTTGCTCTGTCGTTAAGGCAACTAACGAAGCCTAATTTCCTACTCTTTTTGCCCTGTTCCCCCATCACCCTCCTCTGTATCGCCTGCTTCTGCCACTAAGTCAGCCTGTTCAGCATGGCACTCCTACCAGGCGAGGGACAGCATGAACTAGGGCTTGTCTAAAGCCACAAAGCTGCTGACTGGCCAAGTTTCACCTGCTTCAGAGAAAATAATGGCTAAAACCTTTACTGCTCTTCCAAATCACTTACTATTTTCGTGCCCTGCTCACTCCCCGCTCCCCAGAGCCTGTTGCTTGTTATAGAGACGGGCAAATGTCACGCAGAGAATGACGGTCCCCACGTGCTGGATGCCCTCCCTTCCTCCTCATCTCCCTTGCACTGAGCCACCCCTCACTGCCCTCCACACCAGCTTGTCAGCAGCCCTCAGAGCCAACCGGTCACCGAGCAGCTCAGGGAGGAGCTGATCTCAACCTTTCTTCTTGAGCTGGAGGCTTTTCCCTGCGGGATGCTTTCCAGGCTGGCTTCTGCCCTCGTGGCAAAGGCTCTTTGCCACATCCTGCAGCTCATTTTCACAGGACCTCACTGCCTTGACCAGAGCCAAACAGCTGCTCCCCAAAATATTCAGCTCGGATGCAGGTTACGGGCTGTATCTACACTCACAGTTTAAAGCCCAGAGCATTTGATGTAGATACTTCAGCCTCAACCAAACCCCCAGAGATACGAGGGGGCTCAGCAGCACCTCCATCAGGTCACCAACGTCTCCAGAAGATTGCTGGTGGAGTCTCCAGCCACAAGCCTGTCCTCGTGGGGCTGAGCCACACGGGGTGCTTCAGGACGGAGCGGGGAAGAGGACGGATAAAGGTGGGAGGCAGAAATACCAGTAGTCGGATGGCTTGGTTACTGTCCAGCAAGAGCACTCAGTGCCTTAAGACCCTCAATACATGCTGAGCATCACAGGGAAAACCACAACGCACTCCTACTCTGAAGCAGGGTTATCTCCCAGCTACAGACCGGTACCCAGCTGTGTGTACCCTGAGCACACACATGCACACAAAGGATGCAGGCGCCAGCACGCCATGTATTCACGACTTCACCTCCAGCATGAGATGGTTGCGCAGGATCGGCAGTGCCTGCCTTTGCTCTCTGGCTTGAGGCAGGACCATGCACCAGAGCTGCTCACATCTCGTCAGCTCGGAGCAAAGGCACGTTCCCGCAGCCTCACACCCTGCCTCCCAGCAAGGGCACAATAAACTGCAAACTGAAAAATAAAACCACGGGAGGAGGAAGGAATATCTGGACATTTGAAAGGGTCTTAGTGGCTCACTGCCACCCTGTATCCTGCCCTGCCTGTGAGAAAGCAACTGCATTGGTAAGAGGTCAGGGAAACACACACAGAGCCCACGCCAGAGCTGGGAATAGCCTTCCTGGAACACATGGGCACAGACGGGCTCAGACATACCCACGGACTGGCTTCAGAGAGCCCTGTCTTCAGGGACTGCAGCATCCGGGTCTGACAGCAACGATTAGACTTCGCGTTCCCGCTCGAGCGAGCGCAGAGAGTGACAGGATTTCCGTGACTCAGAGCACACGCAGGCAAGAAGGGATACGAGTTGCATCATTCATTCACAGGGGTCTGAGAGCCCGCTACAGCCACAGCACAACAGCGATACGCATCAGGCTGAGAGGATTTAAGTGTCCACATATTGCTCAGCTAAAGGCTGTTTGTAGGGGATCTTTAGGCAGGGAAGAGCAAAGCCAGTCCCAGTGCAGCAGACTGCACGTCCCAGAATACGATGCCTGCTTTCAGGATCATTGGCTCCCCCGCCCCCCACGAAACCCCTAGGATCTAGTGTCATCTTAATACAAAAGCATTTAAAGTTTGGAGAAATGAAAGAATCGGACGTTTTCGCAAAGAAAAGCACGTGATCCAACACATCCTACAAGAATGAAAGGCAGAAGTAAATAAGGAATTTCAGATTAACTTTTTTCTGTATCTTGTCTTTCAATCCCCTTTGGCACTTTGGGGGTGTCCGGGCATTTGGAGTGCGTGAGACCGAAATGACCCAGAGCTGACTTCACTGGGAAGGACACCCCTGCAGGCTCTCGCACAGGTCACAGGACAGCACAAGCTGGGCTTTGGCTGACCTGCTTGGGCACACGGCCGAAAGCAAGCGGTGAGGAACAGCACTGACAAACCTGCCACACCACCTCCCCCAAATTTAACCCCTTGTGCCTCCACCCTGCGCTGCTCAGGGGAGATATGGTGCATCTAATTAGAAAGACACGGCGTGCCCGGGCTTGGAAGCTTTTCAGCATCAAGCAGCACACCAGCACTATCGGCGGTTTGCAGGGTCACAGCTCTTGCAGCAAGATCGTGATATATCTGCTCCAATCAGTATGCTAAAAGAGACATTGTCCAGATATACAGGGGAGGAGAAAATACAGGTTAGCAAGGTCAACTTACAGTATGTCTGTGCTACACGGGGTGGTAAGGGGGAGAGAAGGAAAGAAGTAACACAGACCACAACTCATCTACTAAAAACACCTCTGGTGAATCCTAATGAGGAGGACGGGGAGGGAACCGAGGATCCAGGATTCACTTCGACCAGCGATTATGCTAAAAATAAAACTCTCCTTGTTTACAGAGGGATATTTAAAGGATGAGCTAACGCATCTAAAAGCACACTTTTCCCATTAGCGAAGACAGCCCTTAGAGGTGTGACAGTGACATTCCCTTCCCCATTTAGGCATTCTGTTTCTTTGACAATAGCTGCTTCAGCCTCCACATTAAATACTGACTTACTCAGGGCCGTTTTTCGTGTTGTGGTTCTGTACGGAGTCTGCTGGACAGACCGTGGGACGGCGGTGGTGTACATAAAAGGCAAAAGCTTTCTACACAGTCCAAAACTGAAAAGCAACGGAAGCGTCTGTATTCAGCCCTTAAAAACGTATCGGTGACAGACAAACAGGCTCTGTAAAAATAAGAAAACACTTAGGGCCAGAGACTCGGAACAGGGCTGAGAGCTTCTTCCATGCCAGTCGTGATTCAGAGCCCTTCAAGTCACAATCTCTCTGCTTTGCTTTTCCCACTATGTAATAATATTTGTCTTTCCTAAAGGAGCGTGGTGGAGTTACTACACTTGAATGCTTTCAACATAGGAAGGGCTAAAAAAAACCCAGTCTCACCCACCAGAAAGAATCCTACAGACACCGAGACGAAAAGACAGACTGAGTACTTTTTCAGTAAAACTCCCAAGATGAATTCCAGTGGCTGCTCAACATCTCAGGAGACCAGAGGGCCAGGGTTTCTTAAAGCAGAAAGTTTTATTCCTTTGATCCGAGATGCTACCCTGCGAAGCAGGGGCTGTGGGACTCCTCCTGGCACTGCTCCGTTCACCTCGGATGAACTGCTCCACATAAAGAACGGGGGAAAGCTGCACAGCCACAGCTTTACTATAAATCAGGGCAACGATACAATGCAGGGAAAGATCAGATGGCGCTGCCCTAATTTCTGCAGCACCTTTCCTAAGGCTACAGCCGCTGGCCACTGTCAGGAGCCAGCTATGCAGCAAGGCAAACCTTTAGCGTGAGCCATCGAGGCCGTTCTCAGGAATCATTCTAGGAATAAGGATTTCAGCACAACCTGACGTGACACAGTCTGTCTGATCCAGCAGCCACTCTCCAAAGGCTTTACATAGTTGGGATAATAGGAGCTAGAAAGCTGCAGTGATTGCAGTTGTAAGAGGGGGTAGTTTTCTTTATTTACTTATTACATCTGGCAGAAGTAGGGAAGATACTGGTTTTTGACTGCTGCAGAGAGAACACGCTCACAAGGTGCTGTTCACCCCTTCATCTCTTCCTGGTGACTGCTCTAGCCTAGCTGAGTGTGAGCTTCATCTCAAGATACTTAAGCCACACCTAACAGGGGAATCCAGAGGCTTTCAAAGAGAAGTTTGGCTTTGTAAAGACAACAGCGGGTCCAGCTTCAATTATTTACTCTGTCCTAGTAGTCCCAGCTGGCTTCAGGCATGTCACTTAACCTGGCACTCCGCTGGCACTCACCTGCGGAGTCAGGTAATTTCCCCATTACTGACAGGAACCAAGGATAAACTGACTAATCCAACATAGGACCCAGAACCTTGCCCCCCCCCAATTCACATTTACGGGCATATTCCTTTGAACTCAAGTTCCAAGATCCCTCCCAAACGTGATTTCTAGGTGACAATAGGAATAAATCCCTACAAAGCAGACATAGAAAGGGATCGTGACAATCCCCACACAGTACAAGTCCCTGACAAATACACTACATATAACAACAGCTCCTGTGTCTACAAAGGAAAGGCAGGATGCAGTAAAGTTGCCCTGCGGGCATGTGGTTCTGCCCAAAGCAGAGCGTGAATGGAGCCCTAACACAGGTAAACCGGGGCTTGGCATTTATGATGCACTACTCTTGGCAACTATCCTATAGAAAAAGGCAGGGCTGCAGCTTTCCCGGGGTAATGGAACGGGGCCATGGATCGGAGACGGGAATAAACAGTGCTCAGGGAGGCTCCGTTTGGAAAAAAAGCAAACAAGCAGCCGATCCACAGCTCTGCGCACTCATCCTCATTCACAGGGGAAAAAAGGATGCAATTCCAGCACCATATGTAACTTGCTGATGGGGAGATGGGAGTTTGCCCAACCCAAGACCTTTAGCAGCTTTTCAGGTGAAACATTTCTTAAATGGGTGTAGGAATTCTTGAGGTACTGGCACAGCTGCATTCATGCTGTGTGTGAGGTTACATACCTTGGGAGTCTTGCACAATGTCACTTTTATCCTTTATTTAATCTTCTATAGGTTTCCCTGGTCTTGACCTGTAGTGCTTCCTATTATAATTCAGTATACACCTCTATAACAACGATAAATGTGTGTAAGTAGCTTGCTTCAAAAAAGTAAACTCAATTAACTTGCTGCAAGTTACCCATGGATTCCTATTCATGGTATTACTGGACCAGAATGAAAATGCACAGCAGAGTAGGGAACTTGTGGAAAGAAGGAGAAGAACAAAGGGAAATCCTCCACCTCAGCTTCCCCACCAGGAAAACAGGGACTGTAACACTGTCCGCACACAGAGGACGAATTGTGCAATGATTCCCGTTTGTAACTCACACATTTCCAAAGCACTTAGCCCTTACAACTGTAAGATGATGCTTCCATTTACCACCTGCCACTGGATGATGTTGATTTTCTTCTCACAATTACTTACAGAACAGTTCTCGGCTCCTTTCCATTGCCCCGTCCTACAGCAAAGGCTGCTCCTTTCACTCTCCATAACGTGCAGATGATGGACAAGCAGTTTTCTCTTCTACCAAAGATGGTGCAACCAGGTTTCAAACACAGACAAGACAAGCTGAGCCCATGGCCACCAAGAAACAAACCGCAGGGATGACAGCAGCAGATGGCACAGACACAAAACGGTCCACGTGCTTTAAAGGGAACTGCTGCCTAAGCCCACAAGAGGTTAGACACATCAAAAATAAAGAGCTACTCCACATAATACAAACAAGGAATTATGCTACACTGACTACAGTGGTTTAAACCATGGGGACATCAATGCCTTAGCTATTCACTAAGGCCAAAAAACACCCACTTTATATTCAGGTGGCTGTGATGCCACAGGGTTTTCAAATAGTCTCGGGTGTCTATTTCTAATAGCACAATCTAACACGAGACATACGTACAAGGACATACACAGAAAATGGTTAGGGAAATTTCAACTCGATAGATATTGAGTGAAGACTTGTGCCCTGCAAGGTGGTAAAGAGAAAAAGCAGAAGGAAAACCTTTGCAGATATTTCTTCAAGGACAAGTCCCCAGAGAAACTTAACAGCCAGGGCAATCAGTCTGTAGAAGGGAAATGCTTAGTGGCACATGAGGCTGTTGGAAAGGAGCACTTGGCCCCAGACCAAATGTGTCTATATTAAAATCAACTTATAATAGTAAAAATACCTGGCAGCAGCTTACAGTTTCCTTTTTATTTTTCTTCCCAAAACAGCAATGCTGAGGAAATCAGGGGATGGGCACATGGTGAAAGGAGAAGGCAAAGGCTGCCCTACCACTAGAGTTTAAGAAGAGGCATCGTCTCCAGACCCACCCCCTAACTGAGACCATGAACTCTGGATGTCTCCAAAAAATGGCCGCAGGCACCCTGAATGTGTCACAACTCCAACTCTCTGCTGGCTTTCAATTCCGAGAAGCCCCTGGTGCCGAAACAGGCTTGGAGCTGGGAGCCAGAAAAGTTAGTGCAAAGCAGGATGATGCCAGCATTCCACCATGTAGCACAGCTCCCAGAAGCATCCACACCCCCAAGTTTCCAGAATTCTGCAAGAATAAATTAACAAGCACTTACTTGCCACCGCTCTCTCAAGAGCTGTGCCAACCAGCGCAGCACAGTCAGGGCCAAAAGGCGGCACCAAGACTACCCAAGGAAGAGCTCAGTGAAGAATTTCAGTTTGCAGATACTGCAGAGGCTGGATCTCAAGCCTATATAAATGCACCTATCGCTTTGGTACCAAGGTACCGTAATAACGGTGATACAGTTTACACTATTCAAATTGTGCGGCACATGAAAAACTACGAAGAATTTATTAATGCTAGGGGAGCTGACTCCTAGCTAGTGGCAGGAGTTACTATTTTGTCTCCTTAGAAAGAATCTTGTCTTTTTACTGTCAAAGTTTCTAGGTTACATGATGCAGCAATTCCACAAAACAGGTCATTTTACCACAGGAAGACAAACAAAATATAGACAAACAACAAATATACGCAATGGGAGACAAACAACATAGGTATGGGAGACAAACACATAAATGGGAGACAAACAACATATATATGCAATGGGAGAATGAGGTATATTTCTTCCATTCCCAGCAAATTAAAAGAACCCTGTAACTATCAGAAGCTAAACACCTTTTCCACCATGCCCACCTCATATGTAATATCTTCCTAACAGCAAACAACACTTACTGATATTTTATGGGCACATTAAGCCCCACAGACATATCACCATCCTGGCCAGATGGTCAGCTACTGGACCTGCAAACATGGCATCTCACCTGGCCCACAATGATGCTGCACCGATACAGAAACCCCTTCCCATAGTTGTACTGAGTTAGGTTCCACAAATCCACAGGAAGGTGGCTGACCTTCAGCGTTGAGTGCTAAATCCTGAGGCATGAACGTCACGAAAAATTCCAGGCAGGTTTTAGTCCGAATCATGCCACCTATGCCATGCAGAGGGTTGGAATTCAGCCCTGCATTCTCATCCGTTGCATTTGACCTATTGGCCATATCTGACACTGGGACCATGAGACTATTGGAATACTTGAAATACCTAGTGATGTTGCTTTGAATTAGACTGACCATGGACAGTTTCTCTGAAAAAGCCTTCCCAATTTGTTCACGTCAGAAGAGGAAGACTCTGAAGGATCTCAGTGGTAAAGTAAATAATTCAAACACAATAAAATTTAACGGGACATTTGTTGTGAGATCCAAGAGGGGTGCCAAGAAATGCAGTAGTTGCTTGCTGTGTTTCAAGAGTCCTCCAAACCTTCATCCATTTCAGGAGAGTCCTGCTAGTGTTAGAGGCTATTTTCATTAATGCTACTCTCTCTAATTAAATGTGGATTTAAAAAAGCAACCTCAGTCTTGCAACATTAGCCATACAGCAGGGATTCTACAAAGACCCCTTCCTTCCACTCTGATCAAACAAGTGCATATTTACTGATACAGCTTAGTCATTTAATCCACCTTTCTGGAGGAGAAAAAAAAAAAGTCAGTCTTCAAAGCTTCACACCCTGCTTGTCCTGGTAGATTAATTCCAAGTAGCAACACTGCAGAATAAACCCATCTTAAACTGACAAGCCTAAGATGTATTTTGTGCTTGCCTTGCTTGCCATCTAATACCTGATGAGTTCAAAATCTACCCATAGCTTCACTTTAAACAGCTGGTCAAACAGCCAAACTGTCAGATTTAAAGTAAAACCTTAATACTAAATAAAGACGTTCCTACTTTCAACATACGCGATTTCTCATTGAAATGCTGACACTGAATATTCCCTTATGGACTACAGCTATAATTTGGCAAGCATTCAAGGCATGTGTTTATACACTTTTGCCAAACCCTGGATTTGATACCATTCTCCTCCTCTAACTCACAATGTACTCAGGGGGGTGTCAGGCACTTACGCTTCCATATGACATATGCTCTTAGATATGGCTCAACTCTGTGCTGACTGCTACTAATTCTTCCACTATTAGGCTGTTCATAACAAAAAGAGACGAATGAGAAATATGTGATCATTTTACTGGAATTCCATGCTTGCAGGAGGAGTGCCCAGAACAGTATTTCAGAAGCAGCAAAGGAAGTCTAAAGAAATTCTGAAGAAGATTAAAGTACTGTAGCCTTGGAAGTAGCAGATATTGCTGCAGCAATATTGGAGTTATTAGTGCCAGATTAGCATATATAATTAACAAGTGATAAAAGGCTTCAGAAGCTGAAGCTGTCAAATCACTGATTTGACATTGATGATCAAGAGTAAAATTATATGTAACTGGCAGGGTTTCTCAAGCTTTTGTGGAGCAGATTATATTGTCAAGAAATAAGTAAATTATAGAATAACCTGTTATGTAGCACACAGGGGGGGTGGCAGACTGCGTCTAAGGATGTGTGTAGCAAGAACAGTTCAGGCACCTCTGAAACACCAAGCAAGAACCAGCTCAGGTCTGGAAGCAGCATTATCCCCCGTCTCCCTTATCAACAGGGAATTTACTGTACCACAATTCAAAGACCTCTCACATGTAGGAAATCTGCAAATTAACAGGTGGAAATAAGAAATATGCATGTTATCTTTAACTGGATAAGTTGAAACTTTCCATCCTGGAGCCACCTCTAGAACATACGCTGTGTATTAGGTTGTGCTCTGTGCATTTTTTAATGATTTTTGTTAAGATTTATCAGTTCAAATTTAAGAAATGTAACACAAGTGGCAGCCAGCTGTAAAAGAGAATCTGACCCGCTAGCACTGTAAGATATCAGAGATGCACTTTCAATCGGATGCTGTTCCATGTCACTGTTCAGGCCATTACCTGGACACCACCTCTTCAACGGGAAAAAAAGACAGGATTAAACAGTTTTACATGATCCTCCTTCTGCTACGTGAAGATGGTCCTGCAACATATATAAACAAGTTCTTTCAAAACTACACTTGCTACCTAAATATTCAGTTAAGAAGTGTCTATTTTTTTAATTAAAAGTGAAAATAAATTGGAGAAAATTGCAGAAAGATACACGTATGTTGGAAGTGCAGTGCAAATGTACATTCCACTGTGATGCTTTCTCAAGAGAAAAAGAGAAACCACCAACAAATATAATGGATTTTCATTTATCTACATAGCCTCAAATGTGCACCTGAAACACAGAGTACAATTCTTAGTAGTTCAATTCTTTGCCATGTACAACACTGATACTGTAATGTAGATGTCATCAAATATGAAAAGTCAGGACCTAGTAACTGTCCCTCCATCCTCTGAAGAAGGGGTAAAATCGGTTTAGATGAGATATCGTTTGGGGTGATCTCAAAAAACTGTTGGGTTTTCACGCATATGCACAAATCTGCAGCTTCACGAACATCAACTTTTTCCGTTCAAAAAATGCTTGGATACCAGGTGGACCTTATGGTTTTTTATCCCTTAGCATTTGCTTGTATGATTTATCAGTCCTAAAAGTATCAGCCATCCAATCTCACAGATAAAATAACATGCAGTTTATCAGTTACCTAAGTAACCCGCAGCCTCAAAAGCGTTAAGCCAAACTACCTGCAAATTCTTACAACTAGGGAGCACTGGCTGTTTCGCTGTGAACATCAAACAAGCCACGCTAATGATGAACAGCTTGACGCATCTTGCTACGGGAAGACTTCCCTGTAGTGAATTCCCACACGTTTATTTGGCAACCACAATAAGCATTCATGTTGTCTTATGGAAGAAGTAGTCTTGCATACCAACTGTCTGTAGATTACAATCTTGATAGCAGAAAATACCTATTTGTAGCTAAATTCTACTTACCACCCACCTTGTTTTCCTCAGCACCTTAAGGGGAACAAAATTCCCTATTCCAACTATTTTTTCTTTCTTTCAAGACTGTGATTTATTCAGATTATCTTAATGCCTAGAAATTCAATGTCTGTACTTCATGGTGGCAAATACTGAAGAACACATTATTTATTCAACTGTTCAACACCAGTAACACTCAAAGTGGAAACAAATAACTTTTGTTATTTCTCCTCTTACTAGAAACCATGCAGTCAATTGCATTTTATGTCGAGATACAAACTTTGCAAGGAATACAGCTGGTACTGTTCTAGACGGCTGGGTTTTGGCTACATAATAAGTCAACTGTATTCCAGCCCGGGGCCCCAAATTCCCCTATTGCTTCCTAAACTGTTCTTCCCCTCTTTGAGATAACTCGTTAACGTATGCTCTAGAGCGTATGCACAAATAGGCCATTTTTCCTACCCTAGGGCTCTTGGAAAAAAAGAGTATCTCACTGGGTCAGGGTACGTTTGGAACAACCATGTAACAAAGCCGCTTGTTAGTCCACAGAAGTTTTGTGTGACTCGCTAAGTCCTTGGACCAGATTTACTTCATTTGTTGTTCCTAGTTCATGATGTGGTTTTGGCACTAGACAGTAGAAAAGCTAACTCCAAAAATCAAAGTTACAGAAAACTAACTTGCTGAAGGCAATGCATGAGGAACTAACCTTTTGTAGCAAAGGAGACAAACAAAAATTTAACCCAAAGCATAAACAAAATAGTAGCCAGCGGTGTGTGGGGGAATAAAGTTTAAAGAAGAAACACATGGAAATGACGCAGATTTGTAGAACTAGCAACTCTTTCCTTGGCATTTCAAGATAAAGGTTCAAGAATAAATTCTGCTTCAGGAAAACTACTAAGTGCTAGCAAAAGAAAGCTAGAGACACTTATATTACTTATTGGAGAAGCATAAGTGGGAATGAGACCTGGCATCAAGGCATTTCATGCTGCAATCCACCCTGGCACTGAACAGATCTCACCACGGGCAAGTCTACTTCACCCCCGTATTAGTTTTCTGATCAGTAAAAATGGGAACAGAGACACCTCATCCCACCTATTTTGGAACAAACCTGCAGATGAAAAGTTACTTATTATTAGAAACGTGTTCTCAGAGGCTTTGTCAACTACAATATGTTCTTGCACAGCAAAACTTTGACATAAAACAGTAAGAAAATCCATCTAATCAATGCTCTGATTCTGTTAGCTTCTCAGCAAAAAATGTGAATGCCACGTGCACGCATGCCCCTTTTCTCTGTGTCACTGAGGAAACCATATTGCAGACGGCAGGAAAGCTCTAAAAACAGCTCTTTCACAAGGCCCTACTTGGGGCAAGAAACCCATCAGCAGAACTATTTTCTAACCCTGCTACAGCTTTCTTAGTTGGGTGACTGTATTTCCTAAATATATGCACTCCACTTTGTTAAAAACTTGGATGGAAAGTCCACATGCCTGTCTACCTGCCCTTATGTTCCTAAAAAATTATCTGGGGAATGAGTAAGTTTCAATCTTGCCCAAAAAAAGTACAATTTGCTGCCCTGCCTGTTATTTATCTTATTATATCTACTAGCTAGCCATGTAACATATCTACCAAAGACTCGGGTCAGTTTGTGTATGAAGGCGTTTACAGTCAATATATCTTCCCGTAACAACCACGTGCTTCAACTTTTGAATGCCTGCGAATCTCAGGGTGAAGGAATCTAACACCTTCAACTTTTGAATGCCTGCGAATCTCAGAGGGTGAAGGAATCTTAACAGAATCTCCCTTTGGACAGCACAAACAAGCAGACTTCACAACCTCAAAATGAAAAAATAAAAAGATCACCTGACTATAACTTTGTACAGCAAATAAATGCTTTATAAAGCCCTCGCAAAAAATTATACCCTTTCCCAATATACACCTTCACAATGGCACAAGAACTACCAGTAGAGTGGAACACAGACTGAATAGGAAATGAGGAGAGAGGGGCAGAAAATGGTCCTGTATTTAAAGAATGAGGAATTTGCATGGGGTGACTTTGCATCACCGGAGGAATGGAAAATGGGGCTTCACTGGCAAAACCACAGACCTCAAAATACCAGAGAGAGAATAAAAACTGCAGCAGGAGAGAGAGATTTGTGTGCCATGGCAGACATCAGTGGTCCTAAATTCATCACAGCATGACTGAACTTCTCTGCAAGGCAACGTCTCATGAGATACAATGCGTGCTAGCAAAAAAAACCCGAATGGGCTTCGAGCATAGTATCAGTGCACATACAGCGAGAAACATCTCATCTGAAAACTGGTGCTGAAAACAGCCAGGCACTGCAGCACAGGCCACGTTCAGCACCAGTTGCTCCTGACAGATAATTTCCCAACCGCACGCTATCCTAACCTATGTCTGCATAGCTGACACATGAGCTGCACCTCAGCACTGCAGGGCTGCAAGGGGATTTTACCCTGCCCGAAGACACTCCTGCAGGAGGGCACGAGAAATCCCATCCCAGCGCACGGGCAAAATGCACGCTGCATTTATCGCATGCTGCTCGCTGCATTGCCAGAAATCAGAGAGGCTTGCTAGCCTGTAACTGGCGGTTTGGGAATTTTTTGCTCAATTTATTTGGGATGGGGCCACATTTCCTACTCACGCTGTTCAAAACAGCCCCAAAAAACCAGTATGGAGCCAGTTTAGCACAGGAGAGATGGTGCATCTCCTACAAAGCGATAGGCTCAAGGCAGCTAGCTGTTTGGGCTTTTTGGGGAAGGCGACGGTGAGCAGGGAGCCACGTGGGGTAGCAGGACAGCAGGCACCTGGAGAGGGTCTGCGGGTACTTACGGACACAGAGACAGGCCACCAGCTTGGCAGCCTCGTCGGGCACCGGGCAGGTGGGGAAGATGGGCTTGAGCAGGTAGGTGGCGAAGACCAGAGCCACGATGTACTGCGAGGAGGGCCGGATGATGAGCAGCTCTATCCAGAGCTTGAGGAAGGCGGGCAGGGAGCCGTACACCTCCAGCATGTAGGCATAGTCCCCGCCGGACTTGGTGATGGTGGTGCCCAGCTCAGCGTAGCAGAGGGCACCCACGATGGAGAAGGCCCCGCAGACAGCCCACACCACCAGCGACAGCCCCGGCGAGCCGGCCTCCCGCAGCACGCCGGTGGGGGTGACGAAGATGCCGGAGCCGATGATGGTGCCCACGATGATGGCCACGCCGTTGACCAGCGTGATAGAGCGCTGCAGGGTCACCCCCTCGCCCTCGGCGGAGGC
>NW_008795126.1:581917-587795 GCF_000699145.1 Aptenodytes forsteri | reverse complement strand
GGGGGGGGGGGGGGGGGGGGGGGGCTCCTCACTGTCAGCTGCCAGGAGGGGAGGCTTGTTACCACGCATTCTCCTGCCTAGACCGGACTGCGTGTTCTTACAAGGGAGAATGGGTCTCTGTGTGTGTTTAAACCTAAAGTTCAGCAAAACCTGCTGACACCCCCCCCCCAGCCCCATCTGATTTTAGTGCACTTACTGTACTCTTCTATTTGACATATTCACGCAAGCACAGGCCAAGGCCCCATCGCTGCATCGCCTGCATTTCTGCAGAGGCACTGCAGAAATCCGCCTGGCACTTCAGACGCCAAGATCACCAAAAAGACTTGTTTGCAAAAAAAACCCAGTAATTTTGCCAATCTGGCAAGCGTGCAGGCAAAATGAGCAAGTTCTATCACGCTACCTCAATGAAGGCATAGGTCTTGCATCCAAGGAGACATACTTGGATACTTCACAATAGTGCCTAAGGAGCCAATTCTTCAGCAAATTCAGACTCCCTCTTGTCCTTGTGGGATAGGAGAGGAGTTCAGAGGCTAAAGCCTGGAAGCCCTGATTCTCAACAACAATCATTCCTGTTGAGAGGTGGCAAGCGGTACCTTTGAGGAGCTGTTTCTCAGCAAGTGATTAGTTGGTGTCACACAAGAAGTTGTGCCCAAGCTCTGAAACCCAAGGTCGGCGTCCATCCTCCCTGGACCATCCTCCTCCTTGCAAGTTTCAGACACGCTTCGGTACGGGCAGCAGGGTGGGTCAGGAGGTTTTCTGCAAGATACCTCAGAGAAACACGAGATCTGCATTCCGGGGAAAGATGCAAAGTTTTAGTAACTTTTTCGGGCACCTCGCACTGGCAATTGGCGTCATGACCGCTTCCAACCATTACAGGAATCCCAAGCAGCCCGTTGAAGCAATGATCAGAACCTGACACCTAGTGGCTGTCGGTCACAACAGCCCAGGGGCTTAAGAACAGTGTTCCCCGCTTCTCCATTTATATAAACGCACCTGTTTAGGAAGAAAGCTTAGACAAAAATTGCCTTTGCACCGAGCACGTTCTTCTAGTTTTCAGAGAGAAATGGGATCCTGAAGAGATTGCAAAGACTATGAAAAGCAATTAAAAATAAACAGCAAAACATATTTATCACACAGTTTCCCCCAAACCCCAAAAGCCTTTCTTTAGCCTACAAGCTTAACATCAGCCCCACTGGAGAGGCTATATGGCTGTAATCTAAACCAATCATTTCTCAAAGTAAGATTTACCAACATTTACTTGTTACTGTATTTCATACTTTAGCCTAGGCAGAATGTTCGCGGGACCATAAAAGTCAGAAAAAAACAGGTTCCTACAACATACGGGATTGTCTCTGTGTTGGCCTCATTACACCAGGATCCAGCAGACAGGATGGGAATTGAAATAAGATGTATGCTTCAGGTATTTTCAGATGAATGCTCAAACTCAGTTGTATAGTTGGGTGAACAAAATCATTCATCAATGGATTTACTTCACCCGTGCTCTAGACTAAGTTCTTACGTTAAGGCAAATAAATTAACTGCTTGATGATTGGCATTTTACACCTGGTATTAACCTAATTCACAGAAATTTCCATTAACTTCCACAAGAATGGGACCAAGTTATCTTTTTCTCTCTGCATCCAATTCTTCCAAAAAGGAATTTCGTAACAGACTGCAGCTAAGAATTTGCAGGTTTCAGTCTCAGTTTTGACACTGTTTCCATTTGGAAACCCTGGGATCAAGAAGCAGTGGAGTAGCAGCCACTGAACTGCCCTGTTTAAAGTCAACCACATGCTTGACTGTTTTGCAAATGAATCAATCGGAGTTAATTCTGCAACCGTTTCTCCATTTGTATTGCTGAGAAAATACCCACTTTGCAATCATGGTGTTAGGGTGTGTTCATACAGTGCTTTGTATCTTCAAAGCACTTCACAAATGCTAAGTATTGTTATCAGTTCTGACCGCGAACATTAACTCTCTTCAGGCCCCCAAGTTATTCTGCAGAATCTTTGAAGACTATTTGATTATACAATCAGTTCTCCATATGCTAATACTCAGGCACTTCAAGTTTGTCACATCAAAAAGAAAGACGGGAAGAATTATTTGTCAGAAAGACAAATAATTACCAATATCAGAAGTAAATTGGCCATTTGTTACAAGTAATGTGTATGTTCTTAACCATTTATCGGGAGAGCTGCCTTGATCAAAATAAAAGACAGCCTGCTGGAACCAAATAAGCCATTTCTTTAGCAAACACCTCAGCTATACTAATACAAGAGCTTATAAGCTTTTTTGTTGGGTAAATGGAAGTGGTGGTAGCTTCTAGAACCCTTAAATAGTAGTAATAGTGGAGCTGGCCTCACTCTTAACCCGTGCCACTCTTTCTTCATACTGAAACGGCTTGCCTACCACAAAGGCGACCAAATAGCACAGTTTGGGAGGCCTTACATAAAAGTATTGTCTACAATTATTTCAGGGGGAAATTCCTTAACCAGGAATGTAATCTCCTACTTTTCCCATCAAAAGAAATGGAAACTTGTTTGAATGAATTCAGCTAAGCATAACATATAGATATGATACCTAGACTCTAAGCAAGGCTGAGCAGCGAGACAGAGAAATTAACGCTTATTTCACCTGATTAGCCAATTTTTTTTTTATAAAAGTAATTTATTTTACTCAAAGGGGTTTTTTGGGTTATTTGATAAGATTCTTGTAGCCACAACCACTAAATGTGAAACTCTTGAGAGTTACACCACACCAGATCAATGCCCAGTTTTATCAAGACCAATTACACAAAGGAAAAAGGAGCTTAGTTGACAGGTTGAGTTTAACGATCAGTGTCAAATGAAGTAGTTTAGCAACGATCCTCAAAATTTGGAATCCCATTTTAGACGGCATGTTGCATCTAGCTGAATGTAACAAATAGTTAGACATCCTTCCATCAGTACAGTGGCAACAGAGAGGTCATTGTTCTTTCATTCCAATTATAATACACTTCAGCAGAGTCTTTCATAGCTTTTAAGTATCACAGAATGTCTGACATCTGATTAGACTCCACTCATAATGAACTGGTTCATTCTCAAGAAGGAATTGTATTATTTTCTTGACAGAGAATCTACTTTTTAACTTGGAGAGCTTAATTACACAATGAGATACAGACACAGGTTTCTCCGTGTTTCTTTATTGCACAGTCGCACACTAATTTAACAGTTTAAAATACAGCAGCTAGGGGTTTCTTTACATCAGGTAAAAACTGAGGAAAAAGGCCTGTGTCCTAGGAGAACAAAAGGCATTCCCTGTTATATATGTTGTCCGCAAAGACAATTGTTTCAGTAAATTATGATTAGGCAGGTAACATACATTAAAATACACAATGTAATAACTGCCACAAAAACAAGATGCACAAAGAAAAAAGCAAAGATGTGCCAAGAAATACAAGTTAAGACATTCAAAACTAAGGTGTTCAAATTGTAAAGCAAATACTATTGACTATGAAGTTGAGCAGAAAAAGGGACCCTTCCTCAAAAGCAAGCCATGTAGAATTCCAGTACTCTAAAACCCAGCAGATTCTCGTAAGCTCAAAGCAATCTCCATTTCTATAGCTTTCACAGCCAAAAGATACACTCCTGTCAGACTTGCGGTAAAAATACCAATGCAAGCTATCCATGACAGAAGACAACAAAAGACTGGTCAGGTATACGTGGTGGCGTACACCTGAAGTGCACTGGTGTGAAAGGTCTGGAATGTAGGAATACGGATCAAACATTCAAATGCCAAATGAAGTCATTCCAACTATGAAGTCGCCAAGAACAACATTTCTGATAAGAGTGATAGTTAACAGAAATACTGAAAGGCAGTTGGAAGTCAGACCAACACGGATGCAGATCTAAGCTCAAAAACCTTCTACTCCCATTTCAATAAGCTGTCCTCAAAATTATTTCTATTACAGTCTTTAATTCCTAGTACTTACTGCCACAGGAATGTCTCCCAGTACAGTATTAAGTAACGGAAGTGACTACTATGCAAGGACAAATACAAATGTGTGCTTTGACCCTTTTGTATTGTACCATCAGAAAGAAGAGCCTAAAGATTCCTATGCAGACACCTTTCAAACAGAGTTTAACTTACTTGTGCAAAGTCATTACAAATATTAGCTCTAGTCCAACGATCAAATCACACACCCCCCCCGCAACTGAGAGTGTAAGGCAAAAGAATTGTATCCCGTCTCCTGTTTTACATACACACGCAGCCACACAGAATTATTTTTCTTGAAGTTAGCTTTTGCAAGGCCAATACAGTCATTGTAACATAAAAGTTAAAAAAAAAAAAACCAAACCAAAACACCTTTCTGTTCATTTCCAGACTGCTAATTTCAACGACAATCCGCCCTGCAACCGATACTGCCTACCTTAACCAGAGATGCTAAAACAGACATGTAAATGCAAGACTCAAAAAACAGTGAAATAACTGTAACAGAAAATCCCTGTAAAGCTTATTTTTGTAGCACAGTAGAGTTAATTTCTGCGATGGCCCTGTTTCCAGATATTTGACACGATCAGTGCTGAAACTGAAATTGATGTCAGTATACTTAGATGTGATTTTACGTAAATATGTATGGAGTATATAGCTTATTAACCGTATGACTAGATAATACACCTATTCTCTAACAAAACTTCCACAACAATACTTTAACAAAGTAAGTAAATCTCTCTGAGAATTTTAAATAGATCACTGAAAATAGAATATTCAGCATCATCTCTGATGGATGCATGGTGGTGAGCATGTTAAAAAGAGATTTACACATGTAGGAAGAAAATTTGGTTCAGTGGAGCAAACCTAACCATTGAGAACTCAGTTGGGTACGAGCATACTATGGCATTATGAAACATCTGAAGATTAAGCATTTACACCACAGTAGTTCCCTAAGAACAAAATATGTATTTTGTATTGGCACATGCTTGGAAAGCTATAGTAACTAGTGAAACAAGCTCAGTGGATCAGAGGTACACAAAAACTTGGTGAAAATTACCAAGACAACTCAAAAACCTGGAGCAATTGCACGAAGCTTTTTAAAAGACCCATTCATGTATGATAGGGATATTGATGCAGGTTACCTATAGTAGGTAGCCTATAGGCTAGCCCAGTGCTGCTGGAGTCACCTTTCTTTTTAAATGTAAAGGCAACGTTAAGATGTCTTTATATTACAGTTTTTCCTAACTGCTAATAATGAGTAGCAAAAATCTCAAAGATAGACAAGATATGAGCCAGTTCTGAATCACTGCCTTCTTTCTACGGGGTCCTCCTCAGAAAAGTGTTTGCAAAAACAGCACTGAACGAAAACCTCAAGCTTAACAATGACTTGATCACATACGCTCAGGCAGAAAGTACACGAAGTCTTTTCCTATTGCCAGAACTGTAGATGTCCCTTCCAAAACTATTTTGGAACCTGTCATTCTCTGGCAAAACCATCACTGATGTGATGCTGCAGACCAGGAACATGGTAAAAAGTCTGTCTGATGATGCCAAACACTGTATAGTTCAACTGAGATGGTATAGTTCAACCAAGTTGGTATAGATGGTATAGTTCTACAGTGTTCAACCAAGACGGTAAGGTTCAACCAAGCAGTAAGGGCTTGGGAGAGGTAATGAAACTGAAGATATATACTGCTATGTTGAATATACTACACAGTAAAAATAAGTATGCTACACTGGGATAGAAGAGAGATTTTTCTTACATTTACCACATAGAGTCACTCTAAGGTTAAATGGCCCCATTTCAAATTGCCAAGGGAGAAAGGCACAACGTAACAGCCTGAGGTAGGGCTATTAAGGAAGCAAAGGCAGAATCTAGGCACTTAATTGGTTAAACAAGAATATT
>NW_008795126.1:568590-581480 GCF_000699145.1 Aptenodytes forsteri | reverse complement strand
GCACTGGTGCTCCACGAGTTGGGGGGGGGGGGGAATCTTTCAAGTATCTGAATGCTGCATTTTGTCCATACTCTCCTAGCACTGGATTAGCTTTCAGAATTTTTTTTATTTCCCCCAAAAAAACTTATTGGGGGGGTCAGCTGGGGCTTATCTAATTTTTATTTCCTTTGATGTGATCGATTTCCTGGGATCAACTGGAGATTTTTGCCTAATTTGCTGCTCTTGCCAGTCTTAAGATACTGGTGAATTCTCTTCTGCTCTCTCCTCCTGGCACATCGTTAATACAAAAAAGTACAAGCTGCCAAAGCTAAAAGCTTCTACGTTTGTTATAAGGTTTTAGAAAAAGTCTTCTGGCTTGTGGTGTAGATAGAGTGGACATTCTGTGGCATCCGTATCAAACATGGATCATGCAGTCAATAGAATGGAAAGAGGTTAGACTCTGTAAGCAACTTTTTCCCTTATCCTCTTGTCATCCTAAGCACCAAGGAAAAAGGAAGAAGATAAAATGTCTGTATATATGTGACTAGAGAAGCTAGTTCTCTTCCCAAACCTCTGAAACAATTCCACAAAAGGATGATCAGTATCTTATCCTCTTGTCATCCTAAGCACCAAGGAAAAAGGAAGAAGATAAAATGTCTCTGTATATGTGACTAGAGAAGCTAGTTCTCTTCCCAAACCTCTGAAACAATTCCACAAAAGGACCTGATCAGTATTAATACTTTTCACTTCTTCACACTTCCTGCTTGCTAACACGTTTTTAGTTGGGATTATTAATTCATGGAAGTCACTGAAAGAGCATTTGAAGAGACACAGAACAATTCAGGAAAGAGGCAGGGGAAGAGATCTCCTGCCCTTATTTTTCCTTTAACTGTTAAAATAATTCCTTATTGATCCCTGCTTTAAAGCAAGTCAATTTGTTAACGGTTAATATTATTTACTTCTTAAAAAAGGCAAAACTAAAAAAACCCACAGCTTCTCTACTGAAGGTCAAATGGCACTTAGCAGAACTGAAACTGGCTGGCTGTGAAACTGTACAGCATGCACACACTGCAGAAAACGGAAAAAATAATTAAAAAATGATGTCTGTTATATCCAGGTATTGCAGTCTGGACTGACATTTCATGGGCCATCTATGGCCTGATCTGCTCAGCATGGTCCTTGGGCTGTACTTCAGTATTCAAGAGATGCCCGCTTTGGAAGGATGAACGGACGGTTCGATTCATTAATGGCTGAAGAGGGCGAAAGTTGTCTACCATTCTCTTTTCTTCTTCACCATCTGAAGTAAAGAGCAGCATCCGAAATGCCTCCAGCTGAGAATGAGAAATGTCCAATTTTGTGACTTTACTAACTGGAGAATTATTGGAGTTCACGACAAAACACAGTAATTCATGCTTGGAAAAAAAGTCAAAGGTACTATTACATTTGCATTCTGAGAAATTTTAGCATGAACTTCTGGCACTTTTGTGACCTGCTGGTAAAGATTACGCCATCATCCATATCAATGCAGAAGATGAATTGTCAGTCACCTGCCATCTTTTGGCAAACTAAATCTCAAATGTGGCATGTCTGAGATGGAAGCGATTCCCATTCAAATACGGGAACATATGCCATCTTTAAATAAACCTCTCCAACCTTCTTAATCTACACCCTTCCTGGAGTTCTGTTATCTTTTACAGACACGCATATGCTGGCACCCAGAAAAGAGGGAACCTCAACTAGCCACAATCTACATAGTTGCTGTTCTCAGTGGTTTATAACTGGGGATTAAAATAAAGTACGCAGCAGATCAGCTTTTAATGCTCACAAGGGCATTACAATGTCAAGTAAACTATAAGCCTTTCTATGCCACAAAAGGATGAGAGTGAAGAAGAGCCAAGGGGAGGGGGGAGAGAGAAAAAGTTTCACCTGAAAAGAAGAATGGCACACTATGCATTCAGTTCTCTCTGCTCTGTTAACAATCTCCAGTTCGTCCTGTCCTGTTCCTTTATGTAAACTAAAACATTAAGATCACGTACATGCCTATTCTTCAGGGTTAGCGTTTGTTTGGAGCATGGTTTTCTAGATGGACTAGCTCCATGCAAAAGTTGTATTAAAAAAAAAATTTCAGTATTTTGCCTCATGTCATTGGACTCATGCTTCATTATTAATCAAAGCCTCAAAAAACAGGGACAACGCACAGATAACTTTCAGTGCCATGAAAAAATGATAGATTTTTTGGGGTTGTTCATTTTTACTTGCTTTGCAACAATCTCCAAGACTTGTTCTATGCTGTAATGCCCCTCAAAGTACTCCACTTCTTTGAACAGACAAAAAAAATCCTGAAAACTTCCAACAAAACCCACAATTGTAGTACAATTCCAATTCCAACTCCTTCTGACCGTTTTCTACTTGTCCCTACACCTACCGAGGAATAACATCACATTGAAACATGAAGTACTAAAATAAAAGCAGCAGAGGGCATATGGTGACAAGTTTGGGTTGGTATCAGAACAGACTATTGACCACGAACTCCTCCACTTGAAATAATTTCTGTAACATAAACATTTGCTGAAACCTTTGTCTGTCCTTTTTAAAGGGCAATTAAAAAAAAAAAAAAAAAAGGAATTCAAGGACAGTACAGCCAAATATAGAGTAAACATGCCTACACAGGCAAAGGAGAAAACCCAGTGGGGACTCTCTCTCTTTCTCGCCATCAGAATGGCACGTGAAGGACTCAGAGCCACCCATCACCCCTTCTGTACCTTCAGAGTCTGACCAAGGGAAGAACAGAGGATAGGCCCTTGCAATCTCTGTAAGATTTCTGTGCAAATGCACGTGGCTATCAAGAATATGCACAAAAGGTCAGAGTTTGGAATTTCACAAAACCTGCCTTTTCTCCTCCCTCCCTACCACAAAAAGGGCTGCATCCTGGTAAGAAGAGCAAAATTATGCAGTGTTCCAATAAATAACCTTAGAAGTTTTCAAGGGGCAGCTTCCAGCATAAGGCATTGTTTATCACAGATCAAGATAAAACTCTATGGGAGAGCTGGAGAAGCATCTTTAACTGCTTACTGAAGAGGTCAAGTCTTTCAATATTAGCTGTTGTTAACTTCAGGATACCTGCCCAAACAAATACTGGGTGTCAAGCAGCCACTGATCTCTGTGTATTCACAGAGAATTACTGGTACCGGTAAGCAACTACTGTGTGTCTCCCCCTCCATGGCAGCAGGCAGTCAAACAGGTACGGTATGATTCGAAACGTAAGCATGAGATTTACCTGATTCTCATCAACCTCTATTGGCTTCTTCTTAATAATCCATGTGACTGATTCGGTAAGTGGGGGAGTAGTCAAAGAGCCCGCGTAGGTCCAATAATCAGGGCATGAAGGTATCAAACAGGAGGGATCAAAGACATCAAACTCGATAACAGTGTCCTAAACCCCAGAAAGAATGTATTTTAAAAATTGTATTTTGAGAAAAAATTGACAGATTTGAAAAGATCTTAACAATGAGATAAAATACTGTACATGGTATGTATGCATATGCAAAATTAGGTATTGTGACTATTAATAATGACCTACATAAAATAATAATTTAAAACCCCATAAACTTGTACAAAATTGGTAAGCTGGGTTTGAGGCATAAGAGGCAGCTAGTGAGTAGACAAAATTTAAATATTCCTGCTGTCCCCACAAGCCCTTAGGAATTCGGTGCAGAAGAAACAAGGAGTGCGAAGGAGCAACTATGTCTTTGTGGGAGCTAGAAGCAAACAGGAAAAAGAAAGAATAAGTGGTGGAATAAGTTCAGGTAATTCTGCCAGATATACTTAATAGACTGCAAACAATAGCACTTTTACTTTTCACCACGTGATTTTAGGCAGCGGGGAGAGGGAAGAGGACTAAGTATTCATGTCCCCAGAATGTGCACTCTCAAGTGAGATACCAGACAGCATGTAGGAGCTTCAGAGCCCATGATTTCCTATAAAAACATTTTACTCCTGGGGTATTTCCAGGATATACTGGCAATGCAGGAAAGGAAGATCCTGTTTTTCCTTAGGCTTTATCTGTTCCCCACTGAGAATGAGAAATGTTACAGTAAAGAATTTTTCAAAAATAGGAAGTTGGACAAGAGATTCTAGATGGGAGCTTTCACCCATCATGTGAGAGAGGAAGGTGCAAGGACATCAGAATGGGTATTATCGGACCTTCCTCCTCCTCCTCACCAGGGTGATGTTTCTCAGGGTTTGGTGCTTAAGTCAGTGGTAACGCTGGCAAGGCAACAAAGGTTTTAAACCAAGTGCTGATGAGTTGCTGGGTGACCAACACCCTTTGGAAATGAGATCCCTTTCAGAGCAGCCCACATGCAGCTTGATGAGCCTAATGTTTGATACTACTTTTTTTTTTTTTTAAAGATCTTGACTTTAGTTTATTTCAAATTCATATGCCGTAAAATATCATATTTTCATAATGGATGTATAGACACAGATTTTTGTAGGTCTTTTTGACACAGATTTTTGTAGGTCTTTTTGGCACTCAACTGACTTGTTTGGCATTTATGTGGCAGTGTTTTCACTGCACTGCCGTAAATATTTTATTTGGATAAAAAAAAAAATCCTTACTGCAATAAATAACGGCACAGCGACTTCAACTGGATGTGCTTACAAGCCAACAAAATTCTTGATGTGTATTTTTTGTGTGTACTTTCAAAAAGGAACAAGCATCTGGAGGAGCATGAGCTGCTTCTGAGCACTATCAGAGACGCAGCACTCCCTCTCCTGGCAGAAGTCAGAGATCAGCTATGAAGAAAGAGTCCCATTCCCCTAGCAGAAAATTTACAGTGTTGAAAAAAAAAAAAAAAGGGCAAAAAATAATCTCCTCAAAGATCAGACAAAAATCAGAAAGCCTTAATTCCACAAGAAATAAACTACCACTTTACACAGCACAGAAAGTTCCTTCCAGTTAAACAACAAACAAAAACTAATCCAGTGGCATCTATTGTCATAGAAGCGGAAGGGCAGGCTTCAGTGAGGGCAAGCATTAAACATGTGCACGCCCTTCTAAGGGGATACAATCTCAAGAGCATAATTTCTTAAACCAAGAGGTTTGGAAAGCTTAAAGTATACAATTCCTCCTTAAAAATTAGTTCCCCCCCCTGTCCTGGTTTCGGACAACCAGGCCCCCTACCGACATTTAAGGAAAAAAGCATTTATTAGTGTTTTGCTATTCTCAGAGTATCCTTTATGTTGAATGACAGCATTAGCTATGCTGAGTGGTAACTGGTGGGACACTTAAAAATACTTACCTTGTGTTTAACTGCTGGCAAGGCATCAACCAGTGTCTGCAGCCCTTCATGATGTGCTCCTAGCTGCAGAAGACAGGTAGGAGTTAGAGAATCATTAAGCTGACATTCTACATATCTACCTTAATCAGTATTTTTTGAAAACAACAACAATAATCTAGAGGTATTTTGTCCTAAATCGGTTTTAACAAAATGAAAATAAAAAGGCATTATTACAGCTTATTACACAAAGTGATATTACCTTTAAAAACACTCCAATAACAGCCAAGCCGTTACCTTCCATTACAGCTTCTTCAAAAGTTGGGTACACAACGGCATTCCAGTGTACTAAATGTAACTGAAATATAAATGAATGAGAAATCAACATATTCACAGAGCACAGCAATGATATCAAGAAACTCGACTTTTGATCTTTGCCACGTTTGGCCTTGGCAATTTGGGACACTGTAGTGAGCTACCTCAGAAACCACACACCACAAAAATGAGGACCAGAATGTTATTGGAAAATAATGGTACTTCCCTTCTTTATTTTGCTTTTTTTTAAACAATAGCCAAAGACCCATAAACTACATTTCACACATATGAAAGGGATTTTGTCTGTGGGAGACTGATTACAGGAATGCTCGTTAAAGGCACAAAACTTAGTATACCTGGAACTGAAGGACTCTTAACAGGAAGATCAGAGTATGCTATTCTGCTAAGGAACATTCTCCTGCACATAACATAAGCTTCCTCTGCATTGCTTACAGCTCAATACAAGCATTCCCTTGAGGGGGTTTGTGTATTAAATAGATAGCCAGCACCAGTCCCAAAACTTAGTCATACAGTCTTGCCATTAATAACTATCTTGCCAAGCTGACAAGCATAGTTATGAACACGTCAACAGGAGATAAACATCTTCTCAAAAATAAGCAATAATAATTTTTCAAATTCTCCAGTTTTGGCATATAACTATGTTTATACCTGTCATACTTTCCTCTCCAAGCAACTTAATCTATATTTTTCCCCGTTAGCTCCATCCTTTTTATTGACTCTTTCTGCCTTAGTAGTTACTTAATCACAAAAATTTTGCTACTTTAATAATTGCTTACGAGTTGAAAACAGAAAATAAAGTGATCATGATAACCGCTATATTACCATAGAACTCTGCTGTGGATTATTCTAACGACTTTAAGAAACACACAAAAACACACAAAAAATTGTTGATAACTGGAATAAACTTCCTAACATTAGCCAAAGCTCTGGGGTCACAAACACAAGACAGTTACTGTATACAAAGTAAGAAGGACCAGGCTTCTTGAGTTACAGGTATGGGTGTGAGAATTAAAAAATCTTCCATTTTCTCTTTAAATATTTTCCTTAAAGAATATTTAGTATGTGCTTTGTTTCTCTGCAAGTGTTTACTAATAATAAAGTGATTTTAAAGCAGTAAGGATTGGGAGATTTGGAGGTCCACTAGAGACAGCAGCTGAGATGCAGTGCATTCACCATACTCCCAAGAAAACAGATCCTACACCTCATGTGAACCCCCAGTTTACTGCAGCTCAGAGGTAAAGCACTTAATTTTTTTTTAATTGAGATCTGAGCTTGCACATTTACCTCAATATTTGCTGTCCACCTGGTCTGCACCACATTAGCTGGGACCTGGGAGTTCATTAAGACCTGACTGGGCCCCCAGTCTGCTTTCTGTCTCATCCTTTTCCCCTTTAAAAGGAGGAAGGACGAGCAGAGTTGTGCCACTCCATCCAGACAGAGCTGGAATAGCAATGACACTTTGCTGCCTGCCATTGGCTTGTCGGGCAGCTTCCCCTGCAGACATTCAGGGAGAAGAAAACATTAGTGAAACTTGCACTAATGGGGCCAATGTTCAATTTTAAGCCCATGTTCTTCTCCAGAAAATACAGCGAATATGAACTTACTAATACAACAGCAGATGAGCTGTGGCACCTACCAGGTCTGATCCTTAACAGTAAGCTGCAATTCTTCAAATAGGGAGTTTTCTAGCCTGTAGTACAGTCACAGGCAGCCTGAGACCTAGCCTCCAGTCCCCACAAGTATTTGCATTGTTCAGCATTTTACCTCATACCTCTGCTGGGTAAAATTTACTGTCAACTGTGTGCTCTGAACCCCACTCGTTTATAGCTCCCCAATGGAAGTGGAACTGCTTTAGCCTGTATTGGTTTTCCAAGGGACCTCCAACAATTACTAAAAAAACAAAACAAGACACACATGTTAATAAACATGATTTAGAATTGTCCAGACAAGTAACACTGCAAGATCCTGCTTGAAATAAGTTTGCCGAGGGAAGAAATCAGCAACTATCTTAACTGAAACAGTCCCCCTATTGCTTGGCTACTTTTACAACTTACTTTGCTACGACAAAATTGTTCAGGCAAACACATCACACTTTCCCCCTGCTGTCTGAATGAATTATATCAAATTGAAGATAAGCTAAATAGTCTCCTCGTCCATCTCTCCTCAAGGGAATTACTGTTTTTTTCCAATTCACATCAAGTTTGGCAGAGTCACGGTGACTAGATGTTACATTCTATGCTCTTCTCTTTGAGCGGGCATGAGAGAACCGCCTTACCAGAAGAAACATGTATGATGACAAAGCAATAGATACATCTATTAAATGACATCCCAGCAAAGCCTCAGTATCTATGAAAAATATTGAAACTTCCCATGACAATACAAGAGTTCAAAAATCCAGTTTTGCCAGTAGAATCAGTACATTGTGTCAAATGTTCAGTTCTGCTTTTTTTCAAGTTACAAAAATCCAAACATACTATTCTGCTTCAATGCAGCTTTCAGACTGCATAACCCATGCTGAAAGATTTCGTGTACAGCCAGAAATATGCTAATATTGTGCCTACTGTAAACCGTTCAAGCTACACTCCACAAAGCATCTAAACGGACAGTCTGCCTATGCGTAAGATTCTGAGTTTATGGAAGCTTTAATGCACTTTTTAGCCACGAGTAAGCAGACATTCAGTCTGCTCTCCTGATTTCAGAAGGCATCTCCTATTTTGCAAATACTTGAATGAAAAAGTCTATGCCTAGTTTTCTATGTAGCATTGGTTTTTACTCATTTCCTCCTAACTGAAACAGGAACATCCTGCAAAGTCTTCTTGCTAGTTATTATGTCACAGCATCTGGTAAATGAGAGACCATGATTACTTCCAAAGAGCTAACAACAAACATGTAGCTGTAGAGACCCATTTGCTGATTTTTACTTAACTGTATGTCATGGTTAAATTTCATAGCAAACCACTGTATAAACTACATAAAGCCAACACGACTTTTGAAAAGAAGTTAATCACTTTAATGCTAAGGAGAAAGCAATGAGAGGCATTAAGAGCTTTTCTTGCCTTTTTTTTTTTCCTTGAAAGCCAGCCAGCAGTTTTGAAATTCTAACTAGATAGGCCTGCTTGTGATAAAAGAGAAAGCTAAAACAAGCTATGCAAATTGACATTTGATTAATTTCATCCACTGCTGCTGAACTGTTAGCATAAATGCACTACTGACCGTCACTAAAAAAATCATGATGGAGAAAGGTAACCTTCAGGGATGGGATGAAGATGGGGCCCACACTGCCAAGTCTTTCAGAATTAAAGTTTCTGTGCTCTAACTACCCACTCCTGATTATGTGATGATGCAAACCCACAAGTGACTACATTCATGTTAATAATCACATTCACTTGAATATTCACCTCACAAGTAAAGTTAGGCACAGGCACACGTACCTAGAAAATCAGGTTCCTATAGCGGACACTAGGAAGTGACAGGAAACAAATAGGAACTTACAGTCCCTTTAAAAGCAATTTTGCCATTTCACTTCCTGTCAATTTACCAGTCTTGGTAATTTCAAAACAAAATAGAAGTTTAAAGGAACTCTAACAACAACCAGAGGAAAGAATCACATCAGCTTTTTATTGTAGCCCTAGTTCTGTTTCAGCCTCATTTCCTTGCAGCAGGTGGCATTCATGCACACAGACAGGACCACGTTCTGTACATACCTTCCCCACACCCTCTTTCTTCTTCATCCTCCTGCTCTGCTCATAAGCAAACAACCCATGGCAACACTACCTTCATCTTTTGCCCAAGTCTTGTTTTGCCTCATCTCAGGAGTTGGGCATTTTTGTCTATCCTGGATGCACGTTTCATTTTGTCTGTTTCATCTTCTGTTTCAATTTTGTTGCTTTTTTTTTGTTTATTCATAAGCTTCCTTCTCTGGATGTCTATTATTGTTAGACAGAAGCTGACAGAAAGAAAAATCAGAAATAGCAACAGTAAAGAGAGAAAGGTGGAGGAGAGAGTCAGGCACTTGAAAACCTGACCATTTATGCAGCAACATCCTGTGATCTGTTGTTTCTTTGTCATTTTGGAGTCCTGTCACTGATCATTTAATGCCATCCTCCACTAGCCGTCACCACCCTTCACTGACTTTAATTCGAGGAAGAAGATGATGATGATAAGGCAGCCATCCCGAAAGAGGCAGCAAGAATGCTCATACTTACAGATTTACCTCAAGTGTTCAGTCTTACAGATGAAGCGGGTAAGATCTTTCAGACCTGTGATGTGCTCTGAATAGCCAGCCTCTAAAAGGCCAGCACCCCTCTAATTGACAGTCCTGATGATTCCATGCTTGCCTCTATGTCACAAAAACTGTCCCTGTGTATTTAAATGTTGTGTATTTCTTAAGCTCCTGCAGACAATTCCCCTCCATTATATCAATTCTTGCAGAAAAAAATGACTTTGTTATCCATCAAACTGCAAACCATTACCCTTTTCAGGAATGCATCCTCAACAGATAGCGGGGTATGGCTGTATAAAGTAAGAGACTGTTAAATTAAAAGCAAAACCAATCTAAAGTTAGTAAGTTAAAATCACTGATAAGCTAACAAGTGATGTCTCCATCTTAGCCTCTCCTCTAACCCCACTTCACTAACGCAATAGCAGTTTGTACTGTAAAAACAGACAAGCACTAGTTGGTTTCTTCGTTGCGTATCATAGCGCTCAAATAAACAAGGGCAAGAGTACTCCTTGGTTGGAAACTAATATTCTGGGTGAACAGCTATAAACAATAAAAACAAAAAAAACCCCACAAACGTCACACAAGCCCCTGAAAGCTCCACGCGTTCCACCACTACCATTTTTGCTGCATTATCAGCCTCTTCCCCAGCATCAACGAAAAATACCGGTATCGCGGAGACACAGCATTTGTTTATTAGCATGCTGAAAGCTTCCTTCCCAAGAGCATTACTAAATCCCTTACAAAGTTCTAGCATCTCTCATGGTAAGCAGTCACCTTAAACATAAACGACTTCTAATCAAACGGGTTCAAACTTGCCCAGGGTCCCTCAATTTTTCCCCCCAGGACAAGTTGAGTAATCGACATGAATCCCATGCTTCACAATATCCCTGACCAACTGCTACCAGTTCACCTACCTTTATGAAATATCTTCTTTATACATACCAGCAATATCTTTTGGTAAAGTCAACTTTTAAAAGGAACAGTGGACAGAAAAATCTGGAATTTGGTAGCAATATCCTGATTTTAAGTCACTTTACTCTATTGAGCACTTAAAAAAGATTTAGCTGCTCAGGTCAGAGTGCTTATTCACATTAAATTGCTGGAATGCATAATTTCATTTTGCATGCACGGACTCCTGCTTATACTAACAGGAACACACGCACCTGCTCCCTATGGTAGCAGCTCAGTATTACTTAATTCTCCAAAAGTTTATTGAAATGAGTATGTATGCTTTCCAACTGAAAGTCATTTTGCTGCTGATTATTTCAAATGCATTAAATGTATCTGTTTACACCGCAAAAGAGATAAGTGGCAGATTACTTTAATAATGTGTAATGATGGAATCTCGTTTAAAATTAAGTAGATACATATATGTATGACTGAAGATTGACTCATGTAGACAAAGCTGTAATATTACGAGACCTAATCAAAAGGCAGGGCATTAAGGCTTGTGCAAAAAGAGTAAGTTTCAACCTACAACAGCAGATTTGTGCACAACGTCCATGGTAATAAATACATAGTAAAAGTGAGGCCTATATAGAACTTCTGCATTACAATTCCCATTGCTGTAAATCCACGTTTAGCTAAAGCATTCGTTTACTGTACATTAATTTTCAACATTTGTCCTGAGGTTTTACATCATGCAAATATTTCTCCTCTCTAAACATTAATAAGACATTAAATAAATTTTTCTGAGTTTTGCTTACTTGATCTATCAGTAGAATCATCAAACTCTACCAGGAATGAATATCCATTGTTCCAGATGTGAAGACATGTTGTTGGGTCGTAGCTGATTTTCAGAGGCTTCAGAAAGGGGTCGTAAACACTGTCTCTCCACTGGATATTGATAGGAGACTGTCGGGTGCCTCCAGGAATTGTAAGTGGACTCTGCCAAAGTGGATGCACTGGAAGATGATGAAGAGAGTCAGGCTCTAATGCACGATACAGAACTTCCAACTAAATACTCCAGAACTTTTTGGCAAGAGAAAGTGCTTTGGCATATTGGCTCCAAAGGCTAATTCAAGTCAGCTGATGCACAGGAAAGTGAAAAAAAAAATACATTCCAGTTGCATGACTCAAAGCCACACAGAGAAGTGCAGTAATTTGACTTACAACTGTGTTGATACCTTTCTGCATTTGCAAAATGCTCTTCAAAGAAATCCTGTCCCCTTATCTGCCAGAAAATTGTTTTCCTTTTATTGCCAACTGATTTTAAGGTGGCTTCTGTTTTACAGCTTTGCCAGAGTCTCAGCACACCGCTTCAGCTTTCCTAATGCACCAGTACCATCAACTGATGTCAGATTGCACCAGACACAGGATAAGTCCCGCTAGAAAGCAAAAACACTCTCTTGAAGGTACTGGTCTTTTGCCTACGTGTGCTTAGGGGTTACACCACTAAGGGTGTAGTGCTCCTGAAGCACCCATACCAATATTGACCAAGACTACCTTAGGTATTCGGGACCTACAGCTGATCCCCACACCTGTAAAATCCTAAACTACCAATTTTGGGGGCAGTTTGAGCATCTCAAACTGGCACGAGCAGGGCAGATGTGTGAATACGGTTTCCACGGGATTTTATTCTGCTTAAAACCAGAACTAAATACCTGTATTGACTTGGGGAGCACTTGCTCACCTGCTGTCCCCCGACATCAACAACTCACAGACAAACGTTTTTTGTGCCTTGCCCATCCACTGAACCCAAAACAGAGAGGCTCTGAAGCACTGTGTTACTGGCAACTTCATTAGATACAACTGCTTGTGGTCTTTCACAAAGGGGGAAAAAAATAAATTAAATCTTTTAACAAGCCACTCACATGAGGGGCAGCTAAACAACTTTCCCCCTCGGTTTCCTCAGCAAGGGGCAAACTTTATCGGCCTGCACGTGGGGGCGGGGGAGCAAAATAGCCTCCAAAAGTGCCACAGCTCTCTGTTATTGTTAGTGCCGTTTCCTGATGTTTCAGCGGAAGAACGGTCACGGACAAAACCAGGCTGAACTTGGCGTCCCTGCCTCTTCTACACAAACTTTCGAGGCACCGGCAGCCCCCTCTGCCCGGGGGGCTGGAAGCGATGGAGAGACA
>NW_008795126.1:551626-567876 GCF_000699145.1 Aptenodytes forsteri | reverse complement strand
GGCGGCTTCTGCCCGGCCGGCAGCTTTTCCCTCAGGGGAGGGCCAAGACTGGCTTTTACCGGCATTTTATCCTGTGACAACGTTAGAGAAGAGACCACAGTTCCCTATGGGTGCGTGTTGGCCATTTCCCATGGTCAGGCTAATCCCTGTGACTGACACACACCAAAAATATTTCTTCTCAAGGTGATAGCGTCAGGGCTTGCTTACGCACTTTAGGGATTAGCATTTACTCTTGTCTAGTTAGTTTTGCTCAAGTAGGAGGTTTCGGTTTCTCCCAGCTGAAGGTGGGCTGGAGCGGGATCCCTCTCTCCGAGAGATACGGGTGGCCCTGGCGCAGTAGGGTCCCTGCCCCAAACTGCACACAGAAAAGTTAGAAAAAGTTAACATTATGGCCACTTTACCTTACTGCATCTGTCCCAAAGGCTGGAGGCCAAAATGGGCCCACCCCGGGATGGTAAAAGGGGCCAATTCAACTAGCATTCATCTGACACCACTTGAGGCAGGCCTCGATGAAACTGGTTAAAGCCTTGGTTACTCCTTGTACCTTTTCTGTGTTACAGCTGTCAGTGCGGAACACAAAGCAAAAAAGGAAAGCCTGTAGAAAGCTGACAGTGAAAGCACAGAGATTAAGTAAGTGTCCTCATTTTTACCGGGTCCATTGGGCAGCCAGGAGCAGAACACCACAGCTCCTGGCCTTCATCTTGCCACTCGCTTTGAATCATATTTCTCAGTTACTCTCTTAAAATAATTTTGCAAATCTGCATTTACTTTTTGGGGATTTTTAATCTTGTTAGGGTGAGTACTTTTGAATTTTCATGAGGAACCTGACATAGCATTAAGAATGTTTTACTGAAATGAAGACAAGACTAGATACTCAACTAGAGTCAACCAAGAAGTGTTTGCTCTAGTTTATAACATTGTGTAAGAAGTTTCCATTGCATTCACAGTAGAACATATTTAAAGTACTCCTGAGTTGAGTAAGAGGAGGTTGAAATCTGGCAAGTGATTTGCTTTGAGTGGCTACATGATCAGAAAACAGGTCATCGGGAGATATACAAAGCCAAACAGCATGCTATCTTAGGATGTTAAACTGGGTTTAAATTTCATTTTACTTCCTCCCCGCCAAGATATGCCTTCTTTAAACCACGGTCTTTTTTTGTATAGTAGGATTCAATTGCAAACATTATGAATTCTTGGTTTGACTCTCAATATTTTTCAGGATGGCTAATTTACTATCCTCAACGTATAGCTTCCTGTAACTTAAAAAGAAGAGGTAGGTACTTCATGAAATTTAAAACAGTTGCCACCCATAAACATCATTATTCATTCAGGCTTAATCACAGTTTATTAGCCTATTGATCATGGTTAGGCAATTGTGTTTAGCACAGGTCAGACGTGTCTGTTGCTGAAGCTACTTATGAGCAACAGGTAGCTCCTGGTCATGAGGACAGCCCATGTGAGCTTCATGCTTAATTGCAGCAGGGAGCTTAGACATAGCTTCAGATATTTTAATATTGAGCATAAACAAGAGATAACTGGGTTTTATTCTCATCTACTAACAAAACAAGATTGTCATTCCTTCACGTTCCATTCTTCCATGACGTGTCCTCTAAATACAATTGATAATCTTGGCCAGCTTAGAAGACACGTCTACCAAACTAACTAATGTAGGTATGCCCTATATCATAGTATAGATGCTTACTGCTGCAGAGCATAACCTGGTTTCTGTACAACTATCACTTTTCTGTATGTTAAAAGCAGTTGGGAAAAAAGGCTCAAACTCCGCTGCTTTTCACTGTGGCATTAGGATGACCAAACTTTCTGAAGCTTTTTAGGGATTTGATCCTGCAAGGTTTTGAAAATGTAAAGTATATTATAGAGCTACTAAGCTGAACAGAATGAGTCATTTCTTGTGGGTTGAACAGCACAACCAAAGGAAAGTTCTTATGGCATAGGCTTTCGGAAACGATGGGCTGTTCAGGTGCAAAACTAAAGAGAAATAACTGACCTACAACACTTGTATCCCTTCTGAATCATTCACAGAATCTGCATCCAGCTTTACATGCACGTGCTATTTCTTACTGAGCTTAAATGTCAGTAAAACTTTATCATTTAGTGAAAAAAAAACTTTTCTCCTCTAGGGGGTTAAAGAAAACCCTTCAAAATATGAGCTCAGTGGCAGTGAGATGGTTTGTTTTGGAAACTGCAGACAGAAAGGCAAAAACTACCTGTGCAAAAGGAAACATAAGCCCTAAACCTTTTTCCCAGCACTTAGCCAGCATGGCCAAAATCTTTGTTTCTGAACCATTCCAGAAACAGAGTTTCTCCTTGGTCATGTCCCAGCTAGAGATGGTGGTTTATGCAAGAGAAACATGGCTCACATGCAGCGAGCTGGAGAGAACAGCAGCAGCCAGAATTACAGTATCTCTGTTGTTCTCATGTTTTTCCAAAATTGTTACATTTCTGGACCATCTGGGAGGTTTCAGCTATGCTCGCTCTCGTTCTGAACTAAGAGTGGTTTCTGTGTATAGGGAACACTGCAACCAGGAATCTGGCAATTGGCCTACTGCACGAGTTGAAGTGATACAGAATCTGTGTGGAAAGCGAAATAGAAACCTCATCTACTAGATCTGTTTTCAAACGTGCGAAGTAAAAAAAAAAAAAAAAAAAAAAGGGTGAGAATTAAGATAAAACGCAGTTTGCACACTTTGCTTTATGCACGCCTCATTTATGATCCGCTCACTGAGGAAGGGTCTAGTCTATTGTTTACCTTTGTTACATGCATATCTATGGTATTGTCAGAATAGTTATAGTAAATATTGTAATAAAACAAGCATGACCAAGATGTGAGTCATCTGTGAAGAGAGATCTGCCACAAACAGACCTCATTTGTGCTTGATTTATTCTATTTTTTAGAAACCTTCCAGACAGACACAGTGATGGTCCATTGAATTTTATAGTATTTGGAGGCTTCTTACACTTGCGCTGTGTTTTTTTCCTACCTTTCCCAGCTGAAGTAGATGTATAGCTTTATATAGATGTATAGAGCCATCCAAATAGTCCCAATCTTTTGAATTATTTTCTATAATTAATTGCAGCTGTGGACACTGTAACAGGTCTGTTTGGAGTAATTGTTAAAAAGTTCATTTAGCATTGATATAAGTATCAAAAGCTTTGGGGTGGGAGTCAAGATCCAGATGAAAAGACAGGTTGTGTATATTACTGGATTATCATAATTTATAACACTATTTCCAAGAAAATATTTTGAAGGCCACAGTTCTATGGTAAAAATCCAAAATAAACTCAGCTAAATGAAAGGATTTACTGCCAGTTTACACTGTTGTGAACTTGATTTAAAGAGACAAAACATTTTTCAATGTTTCATTTTTAAATTCCCTTTTAGTATCCTGGGGAGGAGAGAGTTCTCACATATGGGTTACAAAATTAGAAGAAAGAGTATGAAAATTAATTCAGGTGGTTGTCAAGTAAGAATGAGAGGTAAAATGACTCAGCTTCAGTGGATCTCAGTCTTTATGGTTTTAATCTTTAAAAACAATTAAAAAAAAAAGACCTGTTGAATAAAGCACTTTGATTTGTTCACACAGGGACTTTCAAACGAGCTTCACCCAGCTCTGAAGTAAAACAGGGTGGACAGCATGGTGGGAACAGCTGCGAAACCTCAACCACTTGAAGTAAATATGTTTTTGTCTTAAGTTGAGCAGCGGTGCTTTCCATAGCAACACATTCTGAATTGGAAACATAAAAAACAAACATATTACTGAAACTCAATAAAGAACCATTTTAAACTTTAAAGGATCGTGGCTCTGCTTCAGCCACTTGGATTGAATATGGCAGAGGAAATCCAAGATAGGTTGATTTCTTTGAAGCTCTTTAGTATGAATCAAGATTTTGGAGGATAACAGTGATGGTTGGCTGAAGTCCATCCTGACAAGGTGTTGAAAATTCTGCTGAATTGATGTCAGATTTGGACTGTGATGTAGGCCAGTTTATCAATAAACAGTCCAGTGCTTTTTAATCAAACGGATGTAACTGACAGAGGACTCTAAGCCCAACAGGAAAGCAGCAGCAGCAGATTGTGAAATGCTGAGCTTTTCTCTGCTTCCAGAATGTTTGGCTGAGATAGGAGCCTGGATGAGAAGGCAGTGGCTGAGGCTAAGTCCAGATAAGGAGGAGGTAATTCCAGTTGGCAAGGTAAAGCAAACAGAGGCTTTATCTTTTCTGTATAAAAACATTTGCTAAAATTATGCATGCAGGCTTAGTAACTCGGCATGGAAAGGGCTTAGAAGATGTCTCATGGACAATTTGTGTAGTTACTGCAGTTGTATGTGCAGTCCTGGAGATGGCACACCTGGATTGTGTGTCATTGCTGTACTTACACAATTCTTAAAAAAAACCTTGAAGGATTCTGCTTTTCTTGTAACTTCTAAAAGGGTGAGAAAGAAAAAAGCCATTCAGGTCTGCTCTGGCAATAATTACTAGGGTGAGGGTATACTCCAAAGACTTATAATCCCTATGAAGAGCATTTCCAGCAACTCCCTCTCGATTGTATTAAAAGGTGTCTGAAACCACTGCCTCCATGTATTGTTACGAGATACCACAGAGCTTAGTACAGACATCCACTGCGGTAGTCCACGTGACTAGAAATTTTTCATATATGCCATGATTCTCAGCAATGTTTCTACAGTTCTTTCCCAGTGAATTGCAGAAAAATACTTTTGTCCTTGTAGGGACACAAGGGGATGCCAGAAAGGGCACTGGGAAGTGTCAGCCTTTGAATTGTTTAACCTATGTCCTCACAGCAAATGTCCGAGTTAACTGCCAAGTGAAAGCATCACCACCCGGCTTGGTGAGAGACTAATTCTGTGTGTGGGAAGGGTGAGGGGAGAAAGATAAGAGATGAAGTTGGGGGAAATGGTGAACTTTACATTGAAGATGTTACCTAAGAGCTCAGTAGTCCAATTCTACTGTTTCTTTGATCAAGTGTTTGTCACTGAAGGCACTGTTTGTACTGTCAGCTGTGAATAGCGGAACTGAATTGAATGTGCTTTTTGCTTTGAATGCGTGTTGTGCACAGGGTCTAGCCACCAGATGGGAGGAACCCACAGGCTGGCTTGTTCAGAGCTCGTGTCTATTCACTGGCAGCCGAAACCAGCCATTCCAAAGATAGCGTTTTCCTGAATCGGTTTATTTTGGCATTTCCTGCATCAGTTTGTTTTGGCATTTCCTGCATGAATGTCATGGAGTAGAGAAAGACTTAAGTAATAAATAGCATCTGTCTTAAATTGAAAAGAGGAACGTGAGTAAAAAGAGTTAGAAGCAATTGTAGTTAATTTAACCAGCAATGATCTTATGATGGAACAGCCTTGCATGATCTCTTCCTGGAATGTTTGTTACCATGAAGTGAACTTTGGTTTCTCAGTACAGTTTCCCATGGACAAGGGTCCACAGCAAAAAAACCCCAAAACATAATTTAGCCCCTTACTGGGAACTGATGGACCAGGGGCAACCATAAAATGATTAGTTTCTCCATCACATGTGGAGATCTAGAGATCTCAGCTTTTCCCCAGTTTACCTTCTTACTCCACTGAACAATTTCAAATAATTTTCCTAGAGTAACACCTTCACTGATGAAACAGAAATGTAACACTTAATTGCACTATGTTCCATTCCTGAAGTGTTTAATTCTATAGGCCATAAAGTTTTGTGGTATATTAATACTGAACAAGCAGAAGAATTAGGAACTGTGCAGATGGATTCTGTGCTGCTGATTCATGGGTTTCATTACTTTTTTAATGAAGGATGTTGATTTATATTGTCTGTATGGCTTCTGAAATTGGAAGTCGTCAGACTCACAATGAGTATTCACTTGCAATCTTAGTTTATGTCTTCAAATATAAAAATAATGAATAAATAATAAAAAATAATGACTAAAAATGCAGAATAATGACAGAACTTTTTAACCACAATTACAGTGGGTTCTCTGGATTTCCCTTCTGAAGCAGTAATTCATACCACTGCACATGAAGAGCAGTATTGGATGAGCCCAAGCATCACTCGTACTGGCACAGGTTTTGGGTTTAGGTGTTGAATCTCCAACACTGAAAAAGTTTGCTGATAAACTGCAGATAAAGGAGTGCTACAGGCATTGCTTGTGACTATTAGAATATGCTCTCTCATATGCACACATCCTTGTGTGGAGTGGGTGCACATACAGTTGCACAGACTAATTAACACACCTGATTAATATGAATTCATTAGAAAAGCTACTATTACATGCACCTAATTAATACAAATTTGTTAGAAAAGCTACTATTTTATAAGGCTGAATCATTGTTTTTCTAAATGTTACTGTAGTGCTTTTCTTTGAATAGATGAACAACGTCTCTTTTTTCCTTATTTTAATGGGAAAAAAATGAAGTTTCTCAGCATGCTTGTACAGAAAAAACTGGTAGAGAAGGACGTAAAAGTTTTAAGAGATTTTCGAGCTGTACTAAGAAAGCTCTACGCAGGTCAGAAAAGGGAAAAATACTGTCATGGAAGCATGTGTGATCATTTAAATTTTGCATTAGGAATTAGGCTCTTGTGGTTGTTTCACTAGTAAAACAATTCAATGCTAATCTTGCTTCTAGAATTAGGCATCTTCTATAGATTCAAAAGGCACCTTTTTAAAATGAAGGTGAAGCGCCGTATTAACAAGTTATGCTACTAGATTGAAGTACCCATTCCGTTTTAAGCTTTCAGAATACAATTCACATTTGCTAGTCTGAGTAGCAGAAAAAAAGAGAAAATTTAGACTGAGAACTCTGAAAAACATTGCAAACACTGTATCTCCATAACAGCTGCTCTGAATTATTTCTGATGTGCTGAGGGACAGGGAAGCTTGGGTGCTATATATTACATAAAGCTTCTATGTCTAGGAATATATACAACACAGTGCACGTTGCACTTGGCAGCTAATCTACCAGGTTTTTTTAATGCTGGTCACTCAGTGGGAGAAAGTATTTTGGCGTCATCTTCAAAAATACATTTACAAGTGTAGAGCTATTAAACACTGAGAGTTACTGAATATTTCTTCTAGCTTTCTATATAAACAGAGCCTTGTGCTTGTCTCCATTCTGCTTTGTTTTGTGTGTGTCACAAAATTGGCTGTTTTCTCATCAGTTAAGTAAATACAAAATTTGTCATGTGATAATTCAAATAGAAGGGAATCACATCTCAATATTCAAGGAGGGATCTTGCTGTTCTTTAGGAAAAGTTAGTAAGCTGAATACATTTACAGAGAAAAAAATAGGAAACAGAAGGATTTCCTAGATGTAAAAAATTACTATTGCTCCAGCTGACATTACCCGCACACCAGCGAGTAGACACGCAGTCTCTGGCTGGCCTCATCTTACTTGTAGATAAGTTAATCAGTATTTTAAATAACTAAATATTTGACATCTTCCAGTAGTATCCTGCATCTCAGGAAGTGATTCATTGTAGTTCTCCTATAAACCACATTTGGAGGGTTTTGTGGTTTGTACTTCTATTAGGCCTCATTTTCAAAATTAAACATTGTAGTGTCTATTAAATTCAAAGTCACTCAGAATCAATTTGCGCTAAATGTGCTTTGAATTACACTTATAAATACAGTTTTCATTGAAACCAGTCAAAACCTTGCAGGACAGAATTAAAAATTAGTTGTTGTATAGTCTTTGTTCATTGTAGTTACAAGTGAAAATCACAAACAACCCAGTAACACTGACACAGCAGAAATAACAAAAAGAACAATGTTTTAATCCTGCACATGCAGATAAATCATGCAATTCAGTAAGGTATTTCTATCTCTAGTTTCTCTCATTCTATTCACTCCTTTTTCTTTAATCTTTCAGTCACATTCCCAAATCTCCCTTTTTGGTTAGCTGACAAATAAGAAAGAGCAACACAACTACATTTGTTGTCTTTGTACCTCTGCACCTCTCTTAAGCGGGTATCCAGTGCTATTTTGATAAAATGAAATACACTTACATGCATCATTCCTGTTTTTATGAGTGCAGGCGGCCAGACTGCAGAGTCGCACTGGCACTGCTGGTGGACTCCAGATAGTTTTCAGCTGCTTGTATAAATGCACCAGGGTATTTGCCTTCATGCTATTCATTGCTATCACCTTGGCACTTGAAATCTTCAGTTCGTCAAACAGCCAGAGGAGCTTTCCAGAGTCTAGCAAGCTATCAACACAAAGTAGAGGAAAAAAATCCTGTGGATATACAGCTTCAAGATAACTGAGGGGTCTCCAGACCTATTTATAAAAAATTTTGAGAGCACCCTTTCCTGGTTGGAGCGGTGGAGCTAACCAAGTGGTTAATTTTCAACTTGTCCCTGGATTGGCTTCTTCATTGGCTCTACGTTTTGTTGGAGGATCGGCTAGTTGATGATTATTCTACATGTGCTTTCCAGGTTCTTTCTCATCTGGCTCCAGGAACACCAAAGGGTTACAGAAACCACTCTTTTGTATGCAAGGAGAGGTTTCTTATCATTTCTTCATGCATGCATTCTTTGAATTTGAATAGTTGTGTATTTGAATACTGATAGCTAAGAATTGCTATCATTAACAGCTGCAATTCTGAGGACTGGTGACTGCTCAAACTGAGGAATTCACAGAAATCTAGTAGATAGACAAGGCTTGCCCAGGAGAACAGGAAAGGGAGCAGCCTCCTGCAGAAGAGTATTTTAGCTCCAAGCACGTAGTACAGTGCCATTGCAGCCTCACGGTGAGGAATTTGTTCTTCTGAACTATCAGATGTCCCCTAAGAGGGGTAATTTTGTATAGACTAGAAATAGAAACAGATATAAGGAACCATCATTACTCCTCCCACTCACACACCACTTTGACCCAGCTGAAGTGTGGCTTTTTTTTTTTCCAGTGGGAAGAACAGATTGAGATCTTTTCCTGACCTATGTTTCTTAGGGATGAAAGCATGAAGAACGTTCCTCATTATTTCCACATGCAATTCCAATAACTTTGTCATCTTATGTGAAGGATTTGTATAGAAAGCCCATCCTTTAATTTTCTTCGGGATGTTTGCTCTTCCTCCCATAGCTGCAATCCACGTAAACGGTACAGACACAAGTTACTTCTGAGTTAGAGCTGTAGTTTCTTAGGCCAAGCACAGAAACACAGGCAATTCATTCTCTAAAGACTTCTCATAACGTTACAGATTACAATAGGCCAAATGGGAATGAAGATGGAGAGCCTTTAGGAAAGGGTGCCTGGGCGTGTCAGGGAGCAGCAAGGGCCAGCTACTCTCCAAGGACAGGGGAGCGGGGAGCCAAGCATGGCACCATCAGAGGCAGGTGCCCTCACCAGCAGGGTGCCACCCCACAGAGGCTGAGCACAGCAGGCAGAGCTGGCCGCTGGTAAAAGGGTCCACTGACAATCCCGAACACTGCAAGGGACAAACCAGGTCCAAGGACGAACCAGAGAGGAGCAAAAGGAGACAGGGCCAAAGACAAGCAACAACAAGAGTCCGAAGTCCTTCCTAGAGACAGGGCCAAAGACAAACCTGAAGACAAGTGCCCTCACCACAGAACTTAGGGGCCCAGGCTTGGGCTTAATTGGGCTCCTGGCCCGTGGGCAGGGCTGTGGGTGGAGGCTGCAGGTGAGACTTGTCAAGGCCATTAAGGCTTGTTAGTGCCCTCAGGTTGATGACAGCACAGAAGTATTGTGGGGCCTTTAATAATTCTCATCTAAGTATTTACAAAATCCATGTGATTATTTTCCTCCACTAAGTACATAGGAGGGCATATTCTGAAAGCTACAGAATCTATCAATGACAGAGCAAGCAGAAATGATAAGATTGTTAACATTCTGCCATTAAAAATTTGCCATTAAGACCCACTCCCTTCTGAATCCATAAAATTACCTGTGAAATATTTTTCAATAGGGTTGGTTTTTTTTACTTAACAAATTATGGTGTTCTGAATTAGAAACTTACTTGCTTGGCAATATTTTCATTAAACATATGCAGTTTCTCATCTCTTATCACACAGGGTGTAAGTGCAAGGCTCAGGCTCAGGGGGTCCTCTTTAGTATCCTAAAGTGGCAAGCTTATCTGTGCTATTTACTATTCCAAAACCTGCTATTTAGGAGAGTCTTTCCTAATGCTTGTCATTTATTAGCTCAGCAGCCTGCTTCAGAGTATCTAAGAGCAAGCCATTGTCAGCTAGGAGTTCTGCCCGAAGAACTGCAAAATCAAACTTCTATTGTTGTTCATAATTGTGGGTAATTACGTATGCGGAGTGTGACTGTATACAATGGAAATGTGCTTACTTTGTCTTCACAGAAACTGAAGAAGTAAAAATCTAGAAATTTCTTGCTGTCACTACCCATCTGACTTTTGCTGTAAGTGCCCCCGGACTGGACAGAGAGGATCAGTATTTGGGTTTTTTTTCTGATGCTTACTAGAGGGTTGCCAGTACTTACATTCTGGTTAACTTCAAATGAATGCTGTTGCTTCAAGAGAGAAAATTACCTCCTCGATTTAGTGTTTCAAGAGATCTGATTCTCCTGGCATCATGCTTGCAAGGGTGTTCCTGTCCTAACACTGTCTCAGTTGCAACACTGGCAAGTCAAACCCAACAATTCAGAAAAAATAGTCTTACAGTTTTCCTGTAATTAAAAAGAGACAATGAAAGTGATTTCATAATTAACATTTTCCTCACCTAGTTATTGTTTTATAACAGCTGACCAGATGATCGATCAAGTAGTGGGAAGCTGCCCAGGATGGCATCGCTGCTGATGTGAAACCTCTGTGGAATAGCTAAAAATATCACCTAGGGCAGCTTTCACAAAGCAGTCAGGTCATTACTGGGTGAGCTTTAACACTCACTTCTCTGTGGATCGGCTCACACTTCCCATGTTAGATATTACTGCAGCCTAAGGGAAGCTTTTATTTGATGTCCAAATTTTGCTAGGACACTTAGTAATGCGACGGAGCTCACCAGCCTGCTAACCACCTCTACTCCCTCCAGTTTTTCATTCTCTCTCTTGTATCAGGGGTCCCCAAACAGGACAGAGTATTTCAGATGTGTCCTCACAAGGTCTGAGTTTTGGGGAATAATCACATGTGCTGGCCGTGCTCTTTCTAATATAGCCCACTATGCCATTAACCTGCAAGGGTGTGTTGCTGATACATGTTCAACTTGTGCTCCAGGATCTGCAGCGCTTTTCTCCAGAGCTTTTCACCCTAGCAGTCAGTCCCCAGGTTGCACCAAAGCATGGGATTATACCATCCCAAGTGCAGGACTTGGCATTTGCCTTTGTAGCACTTCATGAGGTTCCAGCTGACCTGGCTTGTCAGGACCGCTCCGAAAGGTAGCCCTACCATCCTGCATGTGACAAACGTGGTGTTATATGGAAACTTGCTGGGGGGACATTCTGTCACTCTGGCCACTGATGAAGATTTACACTTAGTTTGTTTTACCTCTCACACCTGAAAAAATGGGGTTACATTGCAAATAATTTTGAACAAGTGTCCAAATGGATGCAGGTCCAGAATTGGGAGATGGTCAAACTCTGCTTAGAATAATAGCATTAATGATACACTAATGCTATGTAACATTTTGTATCTGGATTTCTGAAAAAAATATATGAAGGTGGGGACTACACACTGAATGAAAAAGCAGTTCTCGGGCAACCCTCAGTCTGAAGAAAAGGATAAAATCCTCTAAAATCAGTAAGTGTCATGAGCTCCCCTTCAGGCTTTTGATAATCCTAGTGGATTAAAAAAGACTGATAACGGTAATGGTACCTGACCAAGTAAACATGGTCTGTGGCAAACCTGAACAAAGCTGGGCAAACTAGCAAATACTGGGCAAAGATATCAGCTGTGTAACAGAGGTAAAAGGGCAGCCGAAACAGCTGTGAGCGTGATCCTGGGAAGATCACAGTTGGGCAAAGTGCAAACACAGAGCTTGTTAGAATGGCAGATTTCTGAGAAGGGGAATAGCCTCCTATCTTTTTTTTCCCCATGATCTATACAGAGAGATGGAACAGTATGTAAATAAATAAGAGAACATTGAGATCATGCCTGACCCTTCTCACCTTATTTCTCAGACTGGCAAAAATGACCTTACAAGACCATGAACTTTGACCGGCTGGATGACCAAATGTGTAACGATGTTTTTCTCTCTGCTGTGGGATTTTGAGGCCTTTTCTTCCATCCTCATTCATGAAAATTAGGATTATCTTCACTGAATGAAATGGAGTTTACTCAGCGTAAACCAGAAGTGAGATCAGAGTCAGAATAGAGAATGTCTGTGTCTTGCCCGAAGTCATAGAGCTAGCTGAAGGAGGTTCAGGAGCAAAACCCACTCAATCCTGACCTGTTTTCTGTAATAAAATCAAAGAACAATTCTGAGAGAATTGAAAATGGACATGGTGTCTGAAAAGTAGGTGCTGAGGAAGTATGTACTTGGAGGAGGAAAACTGACAACAGATTTCAACAGCAGAGAAGTTTTCTGTTGATAAAGGAGAAATGCTACAGCAAGTTTACAAATAGCATTAATATTACCGTTGTTTAAAAAATGTATTTTATATAACTTTTAATTAAGCATCACTATGTCACAAGATAGTGCATGCTGTGTTCACAAGGATGTGTTTGTGTCCCTCTCCAGTTATGAGAGTTAGTGGATAGAAAATGAGTAAAGTAACTCAAACAGAAACGGAATAAACAGGGGAACTTCATGTACTTCTTTTGTTTTTAATGGCATAGGATGTGATCAAGGATTTTATCCATGGGAAAGAAAATTATTCCTACAGAGTTCTTATGGCAAATGCTCTGGAGTTACTTCTGTGCCCTGATCACATCTTCTGTGTTCTTCGTGCCTTTGTTTCTATATTCTCATGCTCCACAGTGAGTATAATTATGAATGCCTGTCACTTGTTTAAACAAATGCTTTGTTTGACAACCTTTGTTTTCCTGCTGCTGATGCAGCTGCAAAATTGTGTGCACAGTGTGTTAATTTTTTACCTTTGATGCTATGGTAAGTTTTTTTTTTCCTAACAAAAAAAAGGAAACCAATGAATGAGATACCAATCTCTCTTGATCCACACAAAACATGTGAAAGCAGCAACTTCCTTCGGAAACAATAGTAAATGAATGCTGATACAATGGTAAAGTAAGCTAGATATTTCCTGGAACCAAATGATTCTTCATAACATGACAAAGAAAAGTTGGCACATACATAAAATGCAAGAGAGAGAGAGAGACTAAAAAAAGAGGATGAAAAAGGTGAGGAGAGGAAATAAACCAACAAAGAAATATCTTGTTATTTTATTTGGGACAACAGACTAACAGGGCAACAGGATGTATTTTCTTTCATAAAACTAAAAAATGAAATTGATATATTAGCACCCTGAAGTTCTTACTCATTTTTATAAGAGGGAAGGAAAATAAGAATGGATTTGACGTAGGCACTTGAGTGAGTTACCGTGGTTTAAATCAGAACGTAACTTAGAGTGCATCAACTTCTTCCTGGTGCTTGCTCATGGGCAGTCTCTTATCCCATGGGAAAGTGAAGCCTTCATTCACTAGAGGGGGACTTATGCTGAATTTCATTACATTATTGCAGAAATATTCAGGTGACCACATTTTTGAAAGCTCATAAAGCTTAGGAGTTTGTGAAGCACAGGAAACAATTATCATTGGATAAGTCATTCATGTGTTGGTACTGTAAATTAAAGACTAAAAGCCAAATTTGGGCCTTCTGATTTAAGCACAAAGGAGGTCTCTACTGTTAGGTTGTGAACAGAAAGATCCTCTTTCTTCTGCTGTTTACCAGTGTTTTCTGTCATACTTTACGCTGCATGAAGAGTGTTGTGTCAATCTCAAGGGGAACAAGGGATAGGCTATGATAATGGATCCTCTTCATGATTTATTGGTGTAATTCAAAATTTTAAAAGGAAACGCCCCCTGCTTTGGAAGAAATGATAGGGGAAAAAATCTAAAATCGTATTTCTGGTAAAGAGGGAAAAAACCCTTACAAGAGGTAAGTTAATCGTCTATTCCAGATTGCTGTACTGATCAGAGCGGACTGACTCACTAGCAGAAGGTAGCGCTGCAGCCTTTCTTAGTGATAAATTGCTATATTATTTTTTTATTATGTTGCTATCTCTGATCAAAGATGTAGACATCAGTTGGATCCTGCCAGTTAATTTGACAACTATAGGTGAATAGCGTAATTGGTTTATGACATGTTTTGTCTTGTTTTAGCTGAGAAATTATTTACTGGCTATACAGAGAGGAGCGGGATCTCACATCTTCAGCACAATGTGAGTTAATAATCCCTGGGAGAGAATGTACTGATGAGAAAACAGGACAGCTTTTACATCGGATTTAGTTTATGATGACAAAGGCTTTTACTAGCAACTTTCCACAGCAGGTAGTACACTGATACTTGTATCGCTGTTTTTCTAGCTGGGACCTGGCAATTGCTTGAGTGCAGCAGAAACTGTTTGGCAAATCTGTTGCAGGGCAAATCTGTGCAGCAAAGCGTGAAATAATCCTGTGTGAAAAGTCAGTTTAGAAGCAGTTTAACCTTTGAACTTCCTAATCTGCTTGTGAAGGAAGAGAACACAATAAATAAATCAACAGACTCAGCTGAACAGTTACAAATCTGGAAGCAGAAGCAAGGGTTTTCCTGACACACCGGTTGTTAATTCCCAGGCTCATGGCAACTCTTTAATAGTGAAAACACCAGCTTGAGAAGTCACTGCGAGCACTTTCGAAGAAAGGCACGGCACACGTGCCTCTGACAGTGTAGGTTTCCCTGCCTGAACCATGAAACCCCTCAAGTCCTGTTCTCTGACTCTCTCCCTAACTCCTAGACAGATGAGCAGGAGGAATTGCTGGTCTCCTGGGGTTTGAAACACTTCAGAAACTGGAGCCTTTGTGACATACGCCGTTTAATTTCATACAGGTACAAAAGTCCTGCAGTGGACACCTTGAGTTTGAACATGACAAAGCTGCAGAGCCCGAGAACAGCATTTCAACCCACTAGCCCGGCAGCTCCGTTTAGCCATGGGTCTGTAGATGTCAGGGTGGCCAATTACAGCTGAACCAGAGTGGATTCAATTGCATGTCATGACACTGCAGAACTGAATTAAGCATCTCATTTAAGGAATATTTTTATGGAGAAGTCTAAAAGTCACCGCTGGCTATGCTGAAGCTGAAAAATGAAGTATGATGATGGTCTTGTTTGGGCAACACTGTGATATATAAGGATATAGTAAAATAACGTAATCCTTGTCTTCTTTCAGAGCTACTTGCATACTTCCTCCGTGCTTCCTTTTTGTGCTTTTGCATATTTTTATCATTCCCAGAAGGTTAACAGCAGGTTTTCCACCTTCGCCCAGTCATTCTGTTCTCACACCAAATGCAGGAACGAAGCAACAGAAGAATCGGTCTGATGAGCTAATTTAGCAAATTCCCACTTGCTGCCTGTTCTTCAGCTGTGTTCTGAGCATGGTGACATTTTTCTCCTTAATATGACAGCTCACATTCAGATCATCCCATTTCAGCGATGCAAGCGCTCAGGAGCCATTTGAGCAGGGAGAAATTTAATGGAAGGACCAGAGAAAGGAGTAGGGAAAGGGAACATGTCGGTGTGTGAATGGCTCAGTGCAGGCGGCTCTCGAGGTGCATATATACGTTTAATCTGCTTGCTGACAGCTCCGCTGGCCAAATCCTGTGGCTACGTCGCCTGGCAGGTCTGGAAATGCTTAATACAAAAGAGATGTGACACTGGAGTTTGCAGTAGCCCTGAGATGCTGTCAGAGAAGGAATCGCAGAGCTGTGCCCAGCAGGACGTGGCCGCAGGCTGCGGGACACCACTGCACAGACCATATGGCTGCATTGTCCGAAATGCCGGCAGGTCCATCACCGTCCCGGGGCGCACGGCAAGACCCTGTTGTGACGTCCCGGCCCAAGCAAGAGGGTTTTAGTGGAGCCCTCAGGGTTGTGGCAGGGCTGGGCGTGCGCCTCAGGGTGAATAGGGGCGAGAAGGGGGGACATTGTGTGGGTGCCTGTGGGTATAGCGCGCGTGTGTGGGTGTGTGTGTCAGCTGTGGGGGTGTCGTGTGTGGGAGGTGTGGGGGGCGGACTACAATTCCCGGCATGCACTGCTCCGGGCGCGTGTACTACAGGTCCCGGCCTGCTCGGCGGGGGCGGCGACGAAGAGCCGACGCGCTGC
>NW_008795126.1:543307-551019 GCF_000699145.1 Aptenodytes forsteri | reverse complement strand
GGCGGGGGGGCTGCGGGCCTCCGCCCCCTCACCCGGACGGGGCGGGGGGGGCGACCGGGGACTCGCCTCCTCCCGCCGCGGGACGCCGGAGCTGGGCCCGGCGGGGGGGGGGGTGCTCTTCATCGCCTCGCTCCCCGCCTGCTTTCTCCGCGCTCGGGCCTGGGGAGGGGTGTCACCTCCTTGCTGGGGCTCCTCAGTGCTGGCCCCTTCTCTTGCTACCGCCGCGGCGGGCAGCCTGTCGCCCCTGCGGGGCGTGCGGCGTTTGAGGTGGAGGGTCTGGGCTATCCCTCCCCCGGCAGTGTCCCCGAAGACCGTGCCCTCTCTCTCCCTCACCTCCCCGAGGCTGGTGCTTTCCCGTTTTGAAGGACGGGACAGGTTTGAGCCTTCCCTCTCTCGGGTCGCGCACACGCTGCACTGCAGGCACGTTTTTGGGAAGGGGCATCGCTGAGCGCACTCATCCCTCCCTCCCTGTCGTAGGAGAGTGTAAATGACTGGTGACATTGGTACTGCCTCTTCTTTTTTTCTCTCTGCTGCTTGCAGGTAGCGGTAATGGAAAGGGGCCGCTTCTTTTCACGTGCCTGCTAGTGGGCGGAAAAAAATAGTCTCCTGAGGTGCTGTTTTGCGTGTGTGGTCATTTAGTTATAGTCAGGGTTTTTCACATCCATATCGGGGCAGGTATTTTCTAGTCTCTTTCATATTAGTGATCTGTTGGACAACACACTCAGTCTTCCCTTTTTCCTTGTTTGCAATTCAAGTGGCTTTTTTTTCCTAAAATCCTTGTACAGTGGGAAGTTGTGTACTTAACCAAATATAGTAATTTTATCCTGCTATGGGACATATAGTTTATGTATCAGTTTATTTTTAGAGCTCTCAAGGGAAGATTTTTTTTTTTTAAGTAAACAAGTTTGGAGGGGTATTAGCAACTGAGTGATTGCTTCAGTGGAAGCAGCTTTCAAATTGTTGTAAAATGATAGTTTGGAATGTTTTTTGCTAATTTTTTTGCCTTCTGTGTGAGGTTACCTTAGGTGTAGTACCCTGTTGATGTCAGGCTTTCAAGAAGCAGACATAAAATTTGTAGAATTTCGAGTACTCGAGCAAGATCTTAAAACAACAAACAACCAAAAAAATGCCTTTGTCTTAATAATTTCATAGCAGTGCCTCTTGAAACAATGGATTTTCTCTCTTAGAAAGTATTAATATATGTTTAAAATGGATGTCCATAGAACAAGAACTTGATTCTGAAACTGTATGAGCCTCATTCCCTATGTTAAATGACATCTTGGCAGTAGTTCAGTTTTCAATAATACATGAAAAGATGTTACGAAGAAAGGCTAGTTAATTTATTGAAGAGGGTAAAAAGATTGAGTTTGGATTTGGGAAACATTCCATCTCCTTCAGAGGATGAAAATATTTTGTAACTTCTTTCTTTGTTTTGTAATTTATAATTGTTTTACAATAACAGTAACTGGCTTTAATGTCTTAATTATCCAGCCATGATTAAGTTGCGTGGTTACAGGACAGGTTTTAAATTTTAAGATTCTTTTAAAGGAGTAATTGATTAATGACATTCAGAGTAATTGAATAATAACATTAAGAGTACAGTAGTAATGTAGTGAGCACTAATTATCAATGTTCACAGTTAAAAGGGTTCCATCAGCACGTGTTCTGCCAAACATGTTTGAAAAAGGCTTGTTTCCTGCCTGCGCTGTTTTTAACACAGTGCAACATACTTGTTCTGTACTGTTTTGGACTGATGAGGTGAAGAAGGGTGAGCTGGTTACATGGAGCTATGACTATAAGAAGTGCTGCTTATGGGTTTACCTTGACTTAGCCGGGAGTAGTGCTGTGCTTGTGGGATTCAGACCCACGTTAATTACAGTAATATGCTCACATTTGCAAGGACTTGAGGTTGTCTCTGGCCTTTATCTTGAGCTTTTCCCTAAACTTGTAAAACATCGTTCATGCAGGAAGAATAATACGTGCCTTTATTTTGTCAGCACTTGAATGTCTTCATATCTTTCATTGAAGAATGCCTTGAATTGAAATTGCTGTGATGCTCCTTAGAAAGTAAAGACTCTCTCAGTACATTCATTTTGAAAGGAAGAGATGGGTATTTCCCTTTGTGCACAGAAGCTCTTGTCCCAGAGATCTACAGAAACTGTTTATGTGAATTGAGCAGAACAGCAAGAGCTACTTGTAGGAGGAGACAATGCAAAGCTAATGACTAGAATAACAAACTGTCTATGTATACTAAACTTTGCCAATAAAATTTTTTTCATAGATTTGATTTCCTTTAGTTTGAAACTTGATATTTAGTTGTTAACTACTGAAGTAATTTTATTTGTTTTCTGTTTTTTACGTATTCATTAAAAGGCTAAATCATAATATTTTTTTCAAGTAAAAATAAAAGGAATAAAATGTCTTTAAAGTCACGTCAAACACTTGTTTCCTTGCAGTTTTAGGTTTTTAAAGCTACTGTTAAGCACTTAGTTTTGCCTACCGCTTGTTAGACTGCATGTTAAGCCATTAAGCAAAAGTGCACAAAAGGATTAACTTCGTAAAATCCTTTGCATTTGGGACTTTAAATAAAGTAATTTGTAATGTCGTCTGTTGAACAAAATTATTTTATCTTGCTTCCTGTTTGTAAAACCCCGACTTAAACCACTTAAGGGAAAAATACATTAAGTTCAAATTTTCCTCTGAAAATTGGAGCACCTGTATTTTATGATGAAAAAAGAATGCATGTAGTGCATTCAAATCCTACCCATGGAGTGAATTCATAGCAACTGTAAAGTTAAACACCCCTTCCTTCCCTGCTCCTTAGACACAAATGTCTGTTACATGTACCAACTTACCTCTCTTTAAACTTCCGACTACATATTCATAGGATGTTAAAGCTGGAGTTACTTTCTGGTTTTCTTTAGAGGAGGGAGGGGGAATGGCAAAACAGGGTCAGACTGTGCTAATGAAAGTATTCCAGAATGTGAAGAACAACTTACTCTACATTTTTCTACTGAAATGATGCTCTTCAGTTTATTTTCATAAGTATTTTTGGTAAGAATTTAAAAATACTGGTATTATCCCTGTGGTTTAAAACAGTGCTAAGGGTCTGTTTCAGCAGCTTGGATGTTTCCTTTTTCTAGATAGCTACAGGAGGTAAATCTGTTAGAAGGCTTTTGAGTAAGCGGGTTACTTTTATGTTGGCCATCGTGCTTTTTGATAGTAGAAGCCTGTGCCAACATTGGGGTCTGTCCTTGTCCCCCCTGGAATTGCTAGATCAGAAAGTTTTTTCCGGTGTATAGAAGATTAGCAGTGCACATACTAGGAAAAATATAAAACGATAACAAAAAAATATTATTCCTTTTGTTGTCAAAGATTTTGTTTTAGGTAAGCCGAACACGTAAGAATAAAGCATTTTGCACAAATTTCCCTTGAACTTGAGCCAGGTGCTTGTCACAGTGCATGCTGGTCCTGGGGTGTCTGCTGTGTTTGGACTGAACAACTGTCTGAGGCAAAGCCCCTAAGTGATAATAGCAAAGCCTCTTTCCTGCAAAGAGGCAATTAAACTGGAAGGTTACTGTATTAGAAAGTCTTAATTCCTTCTGCCAGTGAAAAACGTGCACAAAGCAAGGGTGTCTTACAGAGCACACCGAAGGAGGTCAGGTTCAGGTACATGTCTTACTCCCACACCCTCCCTCTGCATTTATTTTTTGTTTCTGTAGAAGACCTGGTTTTAACATGGTGAAGGAATATGATGGTCAGAGGAAAACAGATTCTGGCATAGTGTCCGTGCTCCGCTACACAGACCTGACAAATGATGTATTGTGTGACATGCACACAATGTCTTGGAGCTGAGGAGAGTAGCAGCTTTGGATGTAGAACAGTTGAGCCAGATGGAAGTGGCTTCTCAGCAGTGCTGCTTTGTTGCAAACCAGCACGGGGCAAGATGTTTTCCTTGGCAGTCTCTTCTGGTTGGAATTTCACTGATGGGGATTTTCATCACACAGTTCTAGTCTTAGCGTAGCGTGTCATTGGTAATGTGATGTAGTCATGATGTTGGAGCTGTGCTTGTATTTCTCAGGGTGTGCATGGCTCAAGAGTACAGCTCCAAGATGCAGGGCTTAGTTACTGTTGCTTTCATTTTTAGCTAGACAGTGACAGGTCATTTCTGCAGCGTGTCTGCTTCCAGAAACACACACAAACAGTTTTCTGTGCTAACTAAAGTTTCTAAATGATCTTTTACTTGGCTTTAAGTAGGCAACTTTCTGATTCTTTATGATTGAAAAATATGGATGTTGTTAAACTTGGAGAGATGTGTGTCAGAGCCAGTTTTTAGTTTGATCAAAGATGTGCATACTTATTATCTGCCTACTGCTGTGATTTCAGTTTGAAATGTACTCTGAGTTTAGTGATAACCGTAACTCTTTAGAGCAAATAAGTTTCCAGCCTAAATCTGATGTTTATGAAAGTGAATAATTAGATATTTTTTATTAATTAAAAAGTCCAGTTCTAGCTACCATAACTTAAAGAATTAATTTTTTTCACTTTTAATGCTTTTTCCCCAGAAAGCATGAGATTGTCCTGTGTTATGTTTTTTTCCACTTTTTGGATAATTTCTAATAAAGAAGAAACTCATTTACCCCCCCCCCACCCCACTCAGGGTGTGCATGGCTCAAGAATACAGCTCCAAGATGCAGGGCTTAGTTACTGTTGCTTTCATTTTTAGCTAGACAGTGACAGGTCATTTCTGCAGCGTGTCTGCTTCCAGAAACACACACAAACAGTTTTCTGTGCTAACTAAAGTTTCTAAATGATCTTTTACTTGGCTTTAAGTAGGCAACTTTCTGATTCTTTATGATTGAAAAATATGGATGTTGTTAAACTTGGAGAGATGTGTGTCAGAGCCAGTTTTTAGTTTGATCAAAGATGTGCATACTTATTATCTGCCTACTGCTGTGATTTCAGTTTGAAATGTACTCTGAGTTTAGTGATAACCGTAACTCTTTAGAGCAAATAAGTTTCCAGCCTAAATCTGATGTTTATGAAAGTGAATAATTAGATATTTTTTATTAATTAAAAAGTCCAGTTCTAGCTACCATAACTTAAAGAATTAATTTTTTTCACTTTTAATGCTTTTTCCCCAGAAAGCATGAGATTGTCCTGTGTTATGTTTTTTTCCACATTTTGGATAATTTCTAATAAAGAAGAAACTCATTTACCCCCCACCCCCATCCCAATTATCATACATTTTTTTAGCAATATATTTAAAAGTAATCATTTTCTGTTTACACTAAATTGCAGTGTTTGGTCTGTGAAGTGAAGTAATATTTGCTTTGGCAGAGTTAGTAATAACAAGATGGGTTTTAGGAATTCAGTACTTCAATCCTTCGGACAGAAGTTTTATCCAGGTCTTTTTTTTCTATGTAGTATGGTTGCTAGCTTATTCTTCACTCAGCCTTTCTTCTAGGTCTCTTTATAAACCTGGAATAAATGTTGTTGGAAGGTTTGAAGAATCACAGGCTCTTCTGGTAATGTAACTGTTGGCATGTGGTCATCGATGCCAAAATTGGTGGTAAGCCTTCCTATGGAGTCAGCAAGTCTCATGGCATATTGGTGTGCCTTTTTCCGCTAAGGCAGAGCCCAACCCCACCGAAGCTTTGTGATTGCGAGGGCTTCTGAAAGGGGGAATCTTCATGGAAAATTTAACCTACTCTAAAATTTGTTCTTTGGTAAACATTTCTTATTAAATAATTGCACTGAGTTAGTGGCCTTGCCGTTTCAGTGGTCATTTAAAGTTTAAAGTGCCATCTGTGATACTATTCATTAAGCTGTTTTCTTGAATACAGCCACCGAAGCTTTGTGATTGCGAGGGCTTCTGAAAGGGGGAATCTTCATGGAAAATTTAACCTACTCTAAAATTTGTTCTTTGGTAAACATTTCTTATTAAATAATTGCACTGAGTTAGTGGCCTTGCCGTTTCAGTGGTCATTTAAAGTTTAAAGTGCCATCTGTGATACTATTCATTAAGCTGTTTTCTTGAATACAGAGAATTTTTTTTTTATGAAGGGGGGAAAATTACTTTGATAATGAAATGATTGGACAACATAATGAAAAACTGGGCTTTCGGAGGTATAAGTTGAAAACTATGCTGATTTCCTTAAAATCTCTTTATTTCCCATCTTTTGATCTTGACTGTATACTTTCAGTCTTGCAAAAGGGAAATCAACTTAAAATAATAAAGATTGCATAGATTTTCACAAATATCAAACGGTTGCACAGTGAAATAGAATTAAAGTATCAAGCAGGAAGGAAACTTATGAGATAGCTACTTAATACTGAAATAGTTAATGAAGCTACGTTAGAGATGCGTTGAAATGCTTGTATCAGGTATACATTATTATGTAGGTGGTCAATATTCAGCATCTGTCATTTATTCAGTGAGTTTTAGCAAGTGTTTGAATATTAAAAAAAATTTTCACCTCCTTCTCTCCTGGTAGCATCTGACAGTTTTTTAGAACTGTTATTTTTAGTTGCAACCCTTTTGTTATGCTATTTACGTTAGAGATGCGTTGAAATGCTTGTATCAGGTATACATTATTATGTAGGTGGTCAATATTCAGCATCTGTCATTTATTCAGTGAGTTTTAGCAAGTGTTTGAATATTAAAAAAAATTTTCACCTCCTTCTCTCCTGGTAGCATCTGACAGTTTTTTAGAACTGTTATTTTTAGTTGCAACCCTTTTGTTATGCTATTTATTTCCCGCTTTCCAAAGGGGATTCAAATATTGAATAAATAGCTGGTATCTAGATCTGTCATTCTTCTCATACATATATTCCTTAAAAAATCCTTTGGAGTTGAACCAGTAGTTGTACAGAAAGTATCTCAAAGACTTTCTGACCAACACACAGTATTGTTAGCTAGAAAGCAGCTACAAGTGTGTTGTGTACAGTCTTCAAGAACTTTTCAGCTTTTTGGTGTCCATATGGGAAATTAGAGTTAAAATTTCTACAAAGAAACTCAAATTTGATAGAAACTGTATTCTCCAAAGTCTTCTCTTGTGCAAGTTTAGGGTCAAAGATCTGGTGATAAACCTTGTTCCAGTCTACACGTCCTTGCTGGGGGAAAATGTGCTCCCTTGATCCTTCGTGAAGTAACTTATGTTTCATGAGCATAATGCAGATCCCTCTGCTGCAAAGGAGGCTCATCTGAAAAAGTCTACGTTCCGACATCTGTAAAAGATGTTTGTACTGCTTGTACCCTTCCTCCAAGTGTTTAATTCCTGGGACTGGAAGAAGACTTCACAGCTTTTCTCAGTCAGCTTCTCAGCTACCTCTGCAGATCTTTTGAATAGCAGTGGTGAAGCTCGTTTGCCATGTTACTTTGTCCTGCTGCTTGTGAAAATTACAGCGTGGTGCAAGAACGTTGGGTGATACCTGCTCTGAGTTGGTACTAGGTTGATTTCATAGCTGGTGGTACTTCAGCTACCAGTGTTTTCTGGAATATTGGCTTTCCAAAGAAAGTTGCCCTTTTCCTCCCCCCCCCCAGCTCTTAATCACTTCTCAGTAAAGGCCCTATGAGATGTTTAAAAATCACTGTTTCTTCTCTGTTTCCCCTGCAGGAGGAATAATACCAACTCATTTAAAGTAACACCTCTTATTCAGGAACGAGGCAGATGCTGCACTTTGGTTTTTGGGGGAGGAAGGTTGTTTTT
>NW_008795126.1:466624-543115 GCF_000699145.1 Aptenodytes forsteri | reverse complement strand
TAGGGTGGGAGGGGTTTTTTTTCTCTTTTTTTTTTTTTTTTTTCTTTCCTAGATGGGAAAATTGAATCCTGAATAGTGTGTAGGGTGATCCCTTGGTGGACCAGTAGCACATGTCGTGCTAGACCTGTTGTTGCTGAAGTCTGTAGACTACAGTGGTTTCTTTCACCTTAGATGAAGCGTAACATTTTAATGTCCTTTGAGTTTTGTGATGCAAAATAGGAAAGAAAGCACTCAGAATTCAAATATTTAAGTACAATGTTTCGGCTGCTGTATAATCCACTTACATTGCAGTATTAAACTTCAAGCAAAGTTTTGCTCTTTCTCATATACGTAATGTTCTGGTAAGAGCTTTCTGCTCGTGGACAACATGACAATGAATTGGGGTGCAGTTGTATTTTTATTCCATTCATTTTTCTTGTTCGTTTGTGTTTCAACTAGAAATAGCATTAACGTGGTTTTTGGTTTTGATTTTACCTGTTTAGCAGGAATGTCATTTTTGCTAGGAACATATGAAAGTACTCCTGAATAGGAAACTTACAGGACCAAACTTACTCTTTCTTTCTGAGGATAGTTTCTGGCGTAGAAAGGCCCGAGGGTACAGCCATCTCTATGTGAAGACATCGGCACAGTGAGTTAGGTGTGATGTTTTAAGGTATGCTTTGGATCTGACATTGCGGAGCTGCCTTCATGAATTGGAGTACACTCTGCAAGCGTTCAAGTCATGCTGATAGTCTCACCAAAAATATGTCCGTTCCCAACATCTGCAGCATGTTCTGGAGTTTGAGGCACAAAAGAAAAATACTTTTATCAGTGTTACAGTTTTTGTAAAGATCTAATATCTGCCCCAAATAATTCTGATCGTGTTAGGCAGTGGTTTGAAATTCCTAAAGTCGATATGAAGTACCACAGAAAAATAGATTAAGAGGTTATTAAAAAAAAAGTAAGTTCTAACTTCAAATGAAGGTACAGTTACCTAGAGTTCAAAGGACATCTGGACCACCTATCTCAAAAATATTCTAATCACACGTAGAAGTTCATTGAAGCTGGGAGACACTTTTAGATAAATAATACGAAACTAATTCTGGAAGTTTGTTCTTTGAATTTAAGTAGTTACAGGTTTTTTTGGAGCTGTTATCAATAAAGATTCTCCATCTAGTGGATGAAAGCAATAAAACAACATGACTACATCTGGTTCTGCATACTGCATTTGCTGTCTGGGCAGTTCTTGTTTCATATTTGCTGGTTTTCAGCCATACGTACATAGGCACAAATTGTGCCTAGCACTAATGACCTATGATGCTGAAAACTGACCTCTGCCTTAAGGCACTGAATCTGCAAACACTTAAGTATATCCAGTCCATATGGGTAGTCTCATTAAGTTCAATGGGTTTATATGTCTGTAAAATTAAATTCAGACTTTTTTGGATGTCTAAGCACCTGAAAGTGTAGTTGTAATAGGTGTTAACATATCCTTCCTAGCTCACTTGGGAATAATTATATCAAAGATGTGGCAGTGCCGGTGTTGGCACATGACAGCAACAAGAGTGTTTATACAAGGTCCACAGAGAATTTGTGCTTGAGTTGCTGGTGTATGCGGCCACACACTCAACACTGTCGTTCCTTGTGCCAGAACGTGTTAAGCTGGTATGAGTACACTGGAAAGCAGGACAGTGGTATTTCTGTTTTGGTTTGTTGTACATTGTGTTAGGATTGTGGCCACTGGCAGCGTATTAGAAGAGTTAGAAAAAGGCATCCAAGCAAAACAGTGGCTTGTACCAGGTGGAATGAAAAAAAAAAGGGAATACATGTAGAAGCAAACCAAAAAACAGTAATAATAATGTGAGCTTTTGTAGCAAAATTTGAGAATTTCTGCCTCCCTGCAAGATTTTGGACTCCAAAGAAATTTCAAGATCCTTTATTCTTGGAGCAGCTGTTTCCTTTTTTCTGTTGCTATCTGTATTTTAAGAACTTGTACTGGCGTCCATCAGCGTAGCATCTCTGCGAGTGATGTTTATTTTATATATCTATCTCCAGAATGTTATGGCTGGTGTCCGTGCTTTCACAGATAAGGAACATTTCTGTCATGTTTTGGGAGGACTTTTTTTTCCTGATCTTTGGCTGAACCAAAGATGCCTGTATATTGTTACACCAATTTTTTAAATTGTTAAACTGAAATGCTTGTGTAGTTTTACTATGAAATTTACTTAAAACACAATGTTTTTACTTGCCTTTTAAGGTGGATTGAGAATAAGGATGAAAGCTAAACAGGTGCTAAGAAAGATTAGAGTCTTCTCCTTTATAGTTTTTAGTAGTAACAAAGAAGTGTAAATTCTGATCTTTTTTTTTCCCCCCATCCTCCCCCTGAAAATAATTTTCAACTTCATATTCTGATAGACTGAAGCTTCAGAGAGCTGGAGCATAAGGGAGGCTGGTAGCTCTTGTATTTACAGTGCATTTAACCCTGCATGCTATTCAATTGTTGCTTTTTATTATGTTATTCCTCATCTATTACAGTGCATTAACATTTGCACTGATGTGGCTTGTTGGGGAATTATTAATTAGTGTCGGAAGGCTCTGTTCCAGCTGCCAACTAAAGTGACTTTATCTTAGAGAAAAAGCCAGACTTTGGGATTATAAAAATGTTGCAAGTCACAGAGCAACACTAAAAGAGCATTGTCAGGTTCTGAACCTTATAATACCCGTGAATAACTTCATGTATCAAATGATATGAAAGTTTCCCAGTTCTTCCCATAGGACTACTCATAGAGATTGTTTCTGTGAAGACACGACAGAGTTCTCAATGCAGGAGACCTGTTGCCAGGCTAGCCAGGGCTATAACCTGAGTATGCTGGTTATTCTTCGTTAAGACTATCATGTGAAAAATGTTGTTTTGTACTTGGAGTGCCTTTTTGCTGGTTTTGCATGATTTGCTTCCAGAGTGGATTAAATGGAACCGCACAAAGGCATTCTTGGTGTGGATTATTCTTTGCACAGAGACTTAAAGCTTGGTGGTCCTTCTGGGCTGGTTCCCTGAAGGGACAAGTACTCGGGGAAGTTGAACTGACTTAATGCTCGTTAACTCTACTGCTTTAGCTATGTCCTCTATGGATCTTCACTTTCAGAGGGAAGATGATCTTTATACTATAATTCCTTTACAGCATAAGGTCATTTTACTTCTGCACAACCTTGTCCTCACAGAGGATTAATACACTTGCATGCATGTATAAAATACATTCTTATCATTAGGTTTGCCTTTGTAGCCTAGCTGGTTTCACGTTTTGGAAATCTTATTTATAAGTGTCAGCAAATCATAGCACTTTGCAAGATAAGGACCTTTGTTTGTCCCATTCATGGTCGATATTAGGCTCAGAAAAATGGGCTGATTGGCTAATAGTGCTTGTATAAAGGAGAATATATATTTGTAATAGAAATGACGTATTTGAAAATTTGCCTTAATTGATTTAAAGGAAAAGTGAAATGAAGAAGAGGAAAAACATTTGGGCCTTTTGGGTTGAGCAAAGTAACATGGCATCCTTCAGCTTTTTTCACACAATCAGGAGTAAATTTTTGTCATAGTGCAAATTGAAGTATGAGAGAAGTTTTTTCATTTATCAATAGCACTGAGATATATTAGCCAGGGAAGTGATTAGCTGCTCAAATGAGAGAAGTGGAATGAAACACTCTAAGTAGACCAGAGCTTTGGAAATTGTTTTTTTAAAATGCAGTGTTTACCCTCGCTAATTAGCATGAGAGAGATGATTTATGTTGTTTTCATGTTTTTATATGTTAACAAGGCGTTGGATGTTTTTGATAATACACTTTGGAATGATGCCCTGTGACCTTGCAAAGCCATCAGATATTTCGGTAAATAGGTTTGTTTACAAGGGACTGCTCAGAAGAATTATTCTGAATTAATGTTTTAAAATAGATTAATTAAATTGCATTAAACTTGTGTGTGGAAAAACTAATCTGGAATTTGGGTGAATTTAATTTAGTTGCTTACAAATATTAATTTACTTAACTAAACAAAGGCTACTTTAATTCTGTGGTAAGTGTATCAATTCTGAGTAAGAGTATTGGCAGAGATATTTAGTGCACTTTATCTAATTGGCTTTAAATTTATACCTTTAGTTGTCTCTGATTAGTTTTTCTGAGGGTTCCAGTACTACAGCCACCTCCTGGCAAGTGGTTGTAGGAATGCTCTAGGATTTTTGCTCCCCTTTTTGGCTTTGTTTCTGAATATGAAAAGCCAAGAACAGGGAGGAGTATTTGTCTTTACTTTCAACTTATAATACATAAATAAGGAAATTAATATTTTCAAGTTTTGATGGGTGATGAAATAGACTGTATTTATTACTGGAAGATTTAGTTCTGTTACTCCATATTGATGCTTGTTCTGTCTTGGAACCTTAGGACTGTTTTCTCAAATTTTGAAAAAATATTTTTCCTTTGGGAGGTAAGAAGGAACTAATACAGTATGTTTGCTACGTGTGATTATTTCCGTTATTCACTGTGATTAAAATGTGAGACAATTTTTAATTTGTGCTGCTTTATACAATAGGAATGGGTTTCTGGTGGGTTTATTAGGCGAGGATTACCAAAGTAGCGTCTGGCCTGGGGTGGGGAAAGGGTGGACAGTAAAAGAGCTGATCTGGGAACTGGCTATATGATGCAAGAGGTCTGAAGTGTTAGAAACATTTGAGGTAACTGAGATTTGAAGGCACCCAGGACTGAAGTAGGAATGGAGGTGGGAGGAAATCCCTCTGATACACACCGTAACCTGCTTTTCAGTGTTTGCATTGGATAAGAGTTGAAGCAGTCTCTTCCAACCCCCAGAAAAGCCCTCCAGGAGAAGTGATGAGTGCGGTGCAGATCCACCTAAATAGCTCAGCTGGAGTCAGTTTGAGTTTGGCTGGCCAAGGCCTCCTGTAGTGTATGTGTTAATGAGGTATTTTCCACTGTCTGGTGTAAGCTGTCTTCCCATACCCCTCCCCCAGATAATGGCAAATTGACTATAAAATACTGCTCTGTTGATCCAACTTCCACATGCTCGTTGGGGGAGAAAAAATGGGCACATTTCATGTCCCTGTTATAGTTTATCCTTGGCTTCCTGGCTTTCTGTTAATATTTCTTTCTTACAGCTTAATATTTTTTCCAGGTAATATTTCGGCATTGGCTTCTTAATGCCAATGTACATACACTTAATTTAGAATTAATTGGGACTAGGGTTTCAGCCAGAAGAAAGGAAGGAGGGGGGAAAAAAAAAAGACGGCTGGGAACATACAGCAAATTTCAAGAAAAGAAGTGTTTTATGTGAGGAAATGCTGGTAAATACTTCACTGAGTAAAATATGTGGAAACTATATTGGCAAAGTTATTCTGAATTTGTTGACTGAGGCTTTTTAAAGCTGATAAACTAATCTAAGTCTAATCCTGTTAAATTTTATTGAGCTTTTACCCTTGGTTCTGAAAGCAAGGTTAGACCACTGCTAAAATTTCCTATTATAAATTGAAATTCTGAATTTGGAAGAGGGGCATTTTATTCAAGTTGAGATAGCTGCTGTGGTTGCAGTACCCAATGTAGCTTACTCGGGCATTGCTTTCCTAATCCACACATCTAGAGTTAATAACAAATGTACTTGTTTTCCCCTTATGTTTTGATACAGGGGCTCACTGCATCTGGTGACAGCAGAAGTATATTTTGTTCTGCCTGTTGAGAAGGCAAAAATGTGTTCCATCAGGATGTTGGCTAATTGACTATGAGCTGTGTCTGACTTACTGAAATTGTAATAAAATTTGTTTAAATGGAAATAAATACTAATGTTACGAAGACACATTGCTGTGTATGTGTAGTAGCTGTTCTGCCAATCATAGTTTGGTTGTTATGCCCTTGTTTCAAGGCTCTGTGACAGAGTATTTTGGTGGTACTTTTCTGATGTGAGGTTGAATACTTTCAGACTGTGACCCAAGAGAGGCAGAGAACAGATGTCAGCAGTGTGAAATTATTTTTTTGTTTGTGTTGAAGAAAGGTTTAGTGATTTTTTTATAATGAATTTTGAAAGGCTAAATATGTGCATCACGTGAAGTATTAAAGTGGATTTAAACAAAAGCATTACAAATCCTTTGGAATGTTTGGTAAAATATTGATGTATTTGTAGCTATAACTGGTTTAAATGCAACACGTGAAGTATCAGTGAAATTTTGAATCGTGTAAATAGACGAAGTTTTAAAAGCTGGGTTTTGTTCTAGTTTGTCCTTTTTCAGTGTTTGCAGTGGCAGATGTCTTCCTTCAAGTTGAGGGCAGGGTTCTTAATATTACTAGCAGTATGTAACATTATGAAACAGTAACTGTAGCACAGCTGTTTTATTATGTTAAGCCTGGCTGGTTACCAGGATTTCTCAGAAATGGCAAATATAATTTGCCAAAATGGCATCCATATGCACTAATGTATTGCCAGTTTTTTTGGGCGTGCTGCCACAGTCTGTGCTGTCCCAACAGTTTTTCACCACTATCAGAATTTCAAATGACTCAGTATTGGCAGCGCTGGTATTTTGAGTAAACAATTCTGATATGTGGGGAGTCCTCCTTTTGAGATGGGCTTTCGCAGCGTGCAGCGGTTGCTCAGGCCACTCGCAAAATTCTTCTGTAGGTTGTGTTGCTGTCTTCAAAAATTTGTACACCACCTGTCTGGCTTAATGGCTTTCTTGTGCTCAAGTGGAAGAGGGAAAGAGGAAAATCTTTATGCATAGTTGGATTTGATTCAGTGTCAGTGTTCAGGGATGAATTACCGTTTCCATTGGTAAACCTCAAATTATCTCTCTAGTATTTTTTGCTTCAGGTTAAAAAAGAAAAAATCAGCTGATCTCCTGGTATTCATTGTCCATCCTTTTGTAGACTGTGGGAAAGCACAGATATGAATGGTTCCAGTGATTTTAATTCAATTTTACAGGCTGAAGGCTTCTCTTAAAACACTAATGTATAACCTTGACAGAGAATTCCAAGGGAGCAGGGCTGAGGAATATTTTGGCTTTAAAATCAGGACCATATTCTGAAAATAGTTTCATCAGAATTGAGCTGTAGAAAAACAAGGCAAGTTCAATAGCCAAGACAAAAAAGTCAAGTTTTGCTTCAAGTCTAGTTGTAATTAGCTGCAAGGAAGCTCCCTGTTCTCACTGAATGTTTATGAAGATTTTAGAAGCCTGTTAAAATCCGTATATGTAAGGATCTTGTGTGCATATAGATCTGTACAGAACACAGTAATTGCAAATCTGATGTGGCTTGGAAGCTTCATATGCTTTTGCAACATCAAGACTTAAACACGAAAGTCTGATCACTTCCAAGAGCTTAGCAATAATCTGTAAATTAAACCCCTGCAATTTAGGAATGGTCTTGTATGCTCTTAAAACTTCTAAAACAAAAAATCAATTTAAAAGAAAACATTTTATTTTGTATTTTATACTGATGAGCTGCCAAATCTCTGCAGCTAAATCTTCTCTTTATCCATTGGGAAAATGCAGAAAAGTGGATCAGCAAGGGAAGCTTGAGCTCTTGTCTCAGCCCTAGTATAGAAAGATTACTCATGGAGGTGATGCAGGTAGTTCAGTCCTTGGCTCTTTGACGAGGCTACGAATAAAGTAGCAGTTGATACCACTGGATGATCGCTTTGTAGGTTGGCCACTTCTGTTAGGAACTGCATCTCCTTTTGTAGAGGAAGAATGAAAAAGTAAATGCAGTATTGATATATCAAGTATATCTGTATTAACGCTCTTCTTGCTGCTGTTTTTCAGGATTGCATGACTTGTAAAATTACTTATTTGGGGGCCTGCAGTGGTGTTTGACTGGATATTGCTGCCTGGTTCTGAATGATGTCAGAACAGGATTTGGCAGATGTTGTTCAGATTGCTGTTGAAGACCTGACTCCAGATAACCCAGGTACAGTAGAGATGGTAGTGATGACGTGAGAAGGATCATTTATATTATTGCCCATTAACAGGATGGAAATCCCTGTTGAGGTTTTCTTAAAAATATAAAGCAGTGCTGCACATTTTTTCTGAGGTGCTTGTTAAGACTGTGTACCAAGTTTTCAATAGCTTAACTTGTATATCTTCAATACCCTTTAGATCAGATTATTTTTTTATTTTACTTTTCTTTTAAAGGCTTTATTGCCTGGGGCTTTGTTTGGGCAGAGGTAGACTAGTGCCGAAAACTTTGAATGAAGTATGGCCTCCTGCAATCTTTAGTTTTTGTTCAGACCAAGTATGTTTTAGGCTTTCCCTCAAATGAGAACTATGACCCATCTATTACGAATTGTTGTTTTACTTGTAAAATAGTTTCTCTCATACATTATTAAAATTCTTTGTATGTATAACCAAATGACAGTAAAATTGAAAAACACTTCTGAAAGCAAATACTGTGATATCCCTTGCTTAGAACTTGACCTACTAAGCGAAAATGTGTTGAGATCAGGTATAGACATTGATCCTATGCTGCCATTACATGTGAGTAAGTGACTGAAAGAACAGTAACTACAGTTGTGGAAAATAGAAACACATATCAAAACCCTTTTTTTCTGATCCAGAAAGAGTAAGTTACTTCAGAAATGTTCCCAAAGAGTTGGAGGAGGAGCTGGGACCTGGGACCTGCCTGTCCTAGCCTAGCTGGTAGCTTGGTGCTCAGGATTATCACCTGTGGTATGGTCAACCTTAAACAAGTCTTCCTTTGCTCAGTTTGGTAAAGGAACTCAAACCTGGTCCGATCTCAGGTGATGCTCTGACCGTGAGGCTGTTCAGGGCTCTACCTCCTGATTTTACCAGCCAGGCCTTCCAGTTCTGAATTCAGTTCTTTTTTGTTACTGTTTTCTTCAAAATGTTTGCCTTTCAATGAAAGGCTGTTAGAACCTCTAGATCTGCATATGTGTGTGTATTTTGGAAAGCTTGCAGGATTTTGTTCATCAATACTGGCAAAAAATAACCTGCTACTACACTGAGTAGTGGGTGTAATCCTGTCTTTGTACAGAACTTCATTAGTACTTTTTATGGTTTAGTAAAAACATGAGGGTTCAGAAGCCTGTAGAATCTGTCAAAGCAGAGCAGTTAATGTGGCAACTCTGCTACCTCGTGGTAAGTTCGTAATAAAAAAATCCAAGGTAATGCTTGGGTGTTACATCCTCAGTGCATTTGAAACAAAGTCTTAGATTTGGATAAATGTTTTTTGAGAAGTAGTAAACCATTGTCACGTATTTAAGAGAAAACCCAAGTAAGTGTAAAAGAATACATACAATATGTTAATTAAATGCCTTTTATACTTTTTTTGTTTTATCCATTTAATGTATTTTTAATTTGAGCCTTGTCCTCTTGTATTATAAACTATGGCAATGCTTACTTTTCTTCACAGTTGTGTTGGAGAATCATGAAGTGACAGATGATGATGTAGAGCCTGCTCTGAAACGTCAGCGTATAGAAATTAACTGCCAGGATCCCTCTATTAAGGTTATGAGAATGCCTTTTTCTGCTTTTATTTGTAATACCAATTAAGTTAGCTTTCTTGGGGAAATACATTAAAAGAAAAGAATGTAAAATAAACTGTTTATATATAATACTGGAATTATTTATAGCCTTCTTGTAAATGTTTGTGCATTTTTGTGCATAAATTTAAAAGTCTGGATGATTGGCTAATCTTCCAGTGTGAAATCAGTAGCAAGAATTTTGTATGCGATATAAAATTCCATCAGAATTAGTTCCGGTGACTCAAACACCACTATTGGTACATTTTTTGATAAAGTGAATAAAGTTGACCTAAATGATAAACTTGAGCATGTATTTGTATTAGGATTTGTAGATACTTTCAGCATGTTTTAAATTACTATTTTAAGCTAACAACATCTCCTAGTAGTTAAGCTGTATTTGGTTCAGGCTCAGTAGCTCAGGCTTTTCTGTACTTGCAGAACTTCCCCTGCTGTTCTCACTAGTGTGCTTTAGTGTGTGTGCGCTTTTTTTTTGTCTTGGAGCATAAGTATATTAGTAGTATTTTAGTGCCACATGTTACATAGTATGTAATTCTGTATTTTTGAAATGGTCATAGAAACTGAAGCTCTGTATTGAAAGAGCATGGGGGGAATAGCACTGTAAACCAGCTTGATTGGGTGTGTAAATTGTAGTGGAGGGCCACAAGATGGCATAGTTGCTGTTTGCAAACGAGAATGTGTGTAACATTACCCTTTAATGGCCTATTTTTCTCAAGAGAAACCAAGTAGGATATGCTTTCTTTTGAATAAAATTGCTTAGGAAAACAGATTTTATTTATTTGCCTTTCTTGATTTGCTGTTCAGGAGAAAACCTAAGTGAGCGGCATTAATTGTCTCTGTTGATGTAATTTCCACTGTAATCATCTGAATTTATCTGTTTGGGCAGGAAAAAATCTTATTTAACTTTATCCAGGAGGATGTGTTCATAGATTTATAATCCTTTTGTTTTTACATGTATCGAATGAAAGGCTTTGGCATGTCATTTTAAATGATTTTGTGGTGTATGAAATCATACTAACAAAGCGCTTAGGTGAAAATGTGTTTGGCTTGGATGCTTTTGGCTTCTAAATAAAGATCTGGAAGAATTTGAGAGTGCTAAAATGCTCCTGGATGTCGTCAGTTTTGTACGTGGCTGAATTTTGTCACTAGGCACACTGCTGCTTCCTTTAGAATTGTTTTCCAGTCACATTTATCTGGAGCTTCCTTATGTGTATGTTGCTGAAGATAAATGCGTAAGTCTTTAAAATCGGTTTCTTTTGCATTCTCCCCTTTCTAGTCATTCCTGTATTCCATTAATCAGACAATATGCCTGCGGTTGGATAGCATTGAGGCGAAGTTGCTGGCGCTAGAGGCTACCTGTAAATCACTGGAAGAGAAGTTGGATCTTGTCATGAACAAACAGCATAGCCCCATCCAAGTCCCCATGGTGGCAGGTTCTCCTCTTGGCGCTACACAGACGTGCAATAAAGTACGATGGTAAGAAAAGAACAGATTACTCATCAATGTGCTTTTTAAAATAACGTAAATCCATTTCTTTGGCATCAAGCTCCGCAGGTTTCTGTATAGCTATAAAGAGCTTGGTATGCTGTTTATGAATGTAGAATTAATTTATCTTGAAGGTAATTTTTGTACCAGTTTCATGATGTTACTTAGAATGAGACATTGGTCCATGGACAGTTTGCAACTATTTCCACATTTCATTTTGACTTAAACCGGACTGATTCATCCATCCTCTGGAAAAGTCTCATCAGCTATTTTGGACAGGTTTTTTAGACTTGCTTTTCTTTTATTTATGTGGCTGTTTTGAGTTAATCATCATTTTAATTGCTTCTCATTTTACTTTTATTCACCAGAAATACAATGGAGTTTGTTTTATGTGCTTGTTTTCTCAAGACTCTTGCTAGAATAATATCTGTGCTTATTTTGGGGTTAGAAGTTGGAGATGGAAAACCTGTTAAATAATCTAATCCACTTTGATGAAAGAGCAGGTTTGACCTGCAGTGCCTTTATGTATGAGTTGCCTAATATGGTTTTAAATGTCTAGCTCTTGATGTGCCTGTCATTTTACCGTGGAGATGATTCCAGCCAGAGAAATATGTTTATCAAAAGACTCTTTTGTCTAACAACTTTTCCCTCCTCATTCATGTTTTTATAGCTAGAAAAAACTTAATACTTCTCTAAATAATTGCTTTTTATTCTCCGTTACAAAGGTGTATAGGCAACTTTCGCATGTCATACCATTCTAGTCAAGATATACTAACTTAATTTGTCTTTTGTCAGTCTGTTTTTCCATCTTCTGATCTTTTTCATCACTCTCTCTGAACTTTCTCAATATCTGAAAATTATTTGGATATATTTTTGGTATGTTATACTCAGTGCAGTGTTTCAGGTGCACTACTCTAGAGCTCTATAGGAAAAATTAGTTCCTTGCTTTATGTTGTGGGACTCATCCATGTGAGGTAAGGAAAAAACCAAAACCCACCACAAACATTACCTTTTTGCTACTAGGCCACTACTTGTTCCCTGCTGTATTTTTTTTTTTTAATTTTCAGTATTGCTATTTTTATAATAGGTATTTTAAGTTAAAAAATTTATCTCAAGGTCATAATCGCATTTTATTATGATATCTTTCAGTTCATGCATTTATGAAACAGGATGGAGTATAACCTTACTACCATAAGGGTTCAGAACTGGAGATTTTTACGTGAGAGGGATACACTCTGCTCACGTAGCTGTACCTGTTGCATAATGCAGACTGTTACCTCACAGTTGTTCACTGAACGTGATTACTTCTGATGAATGTAGTCTAATCTTTTTAAAAGATACCTTATTTGTATTTAAAAATCTAAAATAATACAGAACTGAATGTGTTTCTTGATCTTGGATGGATCAAAAGTCCTTTTTATTTTCAGTGTAAGTTTGAGTACTCTCTGCTCCTTTTGCTGTAACAGTCACCTGTCCAGTTAGGAACAGTTGATGTCCTCAAACTTTTCCAAAACAACTTTCCTTTTTAGATGTCCAAATACAATGTTTGGGCCCCAGTTCAGAATTCCTTTATTGGTCTTTGTTCTTGTGCTGGTGATGAACATCCTGACCATTGGACATCTTCCTTTTCCCTTTCTCCATTTAATTTTTCTTTAAAATAGGTGCTGTGTCTACATTTACCTAGGCTTTTGAAGGCTTCCCAGTCATACATTGAAAAGGTCAATTATGACTAAGTTCTATATCAAAAGAAATAAAGTATGTGGAATAACTATTTAGATCATAGAGCAAGTAACTAGAATATTACACCAGTGTTTTTGCTAAATACTCTTTATCAATAATTATTTCTCAAGGAACTTTCTTTAAATGTTACTAATTTTTTTTGTCATTATATTAGAAATCTTCAAGTTCTTGTGCATAAGCTGAACTTCTTACTGCAGTTTGTGCACAAAAGACTTCAAAAATATTTTCAGAAATACATGGCCCCTTTGGGAATCTATTAATTCATGTTCAGTGAATGCTTTCCTCTGTAAATTGTACTATTTTGAGTTTCTTATGGGATTTGTCAGACGTGAGGTTGTTTTTTTTTTTTTTAATCTCTGTAACCATTGGAAATTTGTCCTGTGTGTTAATGGTGAGCTTGGTGTTTAATTTTTTGTTTTGTTTTGGGTGTACAAATTTATGATGACGGCTTTTCAGGCAGTCTGAACATAATTTAGATAGAAGTCTTGAAGACTGTAAGACTCTCTGCCCCAAATATGTATTAGTGTTGGTATGAAGTTGCACATTATCAAATGCATCTTGCCAATAAAGCACTGAGGGCTTTTTGTTCTTTTAGCAGTCTGTGGCCTATATGACTCAAAAGAAAATAGTTAGGGGTGTATGTGTTTAACTTGGCATTAGTAACACTTCAATTTCACAGTGATAGAATGTTTCACTGAATTCCCTGTCTCTCATTCTTAAAAACCTTTATCACTTGTTGATTATTTCCAATTAAAGCCTGCGTGGACTGTTCTGTTGTATCAACTCTCTGTATCGTTCCCTCTTCGGAGAGCTGCCAACAAGAGTTAGTATTTTGGATAGTGATTTTCAGATTCTGCATCTGAATGAGATTCTTCAACCTCCTTCTCCTCCTTGTGCCACTACAATAGTACAGGGTTTGCCACTCTAAAAAAACCATTGTAGTTAGCAAAAGCGTGTCAACCAGATGGTACTACACTGCCAGTAAAGCAGACTCTCACTCTTTTTTTAATAAATACCTTAGGTTTTGTGATCTTTTCTCTTCCACTCTATAGTGAATTTTGTTCACAGTTTTTCTGGTAATTTAGTTACTGCATTAATTTGGTGTAGATTTAACATAATCAAAATTTGTTTTACAGCAGTGCACACAGTAAAGTATACGAACATTATAAATTCACACAGTTTGATTGCTTTGTGCTATTTGTGCTTTTAAAATTAAATTAATTTCCTAAGACTTGTCAGTTTGAAATATGCTTAGGTCATCATGTGATGAAAACAAGGGTGACTTGGACAGAGGAGCTTTCTTCCGTGTCATCTTGTGGTGGAATTGTGTAGTTACAGTGTACCAGGTGAATTCACAGCTATGCGCTATGGCCTGCCTTGACTATGATGTGGAATTTTATGCTGTGTGCAGCACTGTACACTGGCTGCTTATACGAAGGAGTGATAAAGTATAATCTGTCCATATAGCTGCATTAGGGAGGCAGAAGTCTTACATTGTAATGGTTGTCAGATTTACGTTCAATGATAAGTTGTTTTTTCTAGTAAACTTAATACGTTGATTTATTGGGATAACTTGTACCTTTGTGCCAAACTGTTGTTTCCAAGTTTTAAAAATTATTAGGGAAATGAAGCAGAAGTTTTCAAGCAGACTTAGAATAAATCTGGAACCACCCCATGTTATTAGCTCCCAGGACAGAAATGCAGTGCATTTTAGAGTCTCGTTCTGCTTTCTGTCTCTTTATTAAACACACGAGGAGTGATATGTGTGGAAATCTTCCAATATCCTTTTCTGGATATGTGATTTTTGAAGGCTTGCTGACGTTTCTTGGAAAACTACGAAATGTTGAATTCAGAAATTACAGTACTGTCTACTGCTCTTGATATTTTGTGTGAGTACATCTTCATGAAAGCTGGCTTGTGTTCTCAATTCTTTTCTTCATATTGTTTACTCTGATCCGCTGTTACTCTACTTCCTTATATACTAGCTAATTGCAGTGCAGATAAGGAAGAAAATAAAGGATACGTGGTGCTGTGTAATGAATAATTTGAATGAACAGTTGAGATACAGAGGAACAATAGGCTGACTTTTAGATCTCCAAGTAAGAAGTTTAGGCTACAGCAAAAACTAACAGGAGAAAACTTCTTTTGAAAGGAAGTCATTCCGAATTTGTGACATGTAAACTGTTTTGAGGGAAACAGCAATAGGCCACAAACAATATGGAAAGACTTGTAGCTGTTGTATTTCAATAAATCATCACATGAAAAGCAGAGCTAAACAAGTGTAGTTTTGTATGGGTTTTTGTCTTATGTCCTCTGCCTTTTCGCTGGACAAGCCTTGTGTTTCCTGTATGGTCCATGATGCTCCCTGCTGTGGGATTTTGAAATCTTCCATGCTATTCCCATGAGAGTAGCATATGCGACTGCTGGAGCTAGCTGCTGTGAGGTAATGGATGAGACCTTGCTGACTTTCTATTAGTGGGGTGTAGCGTTTGGGCTTGTCCTTACCCCAGCCTCAGATTTTAACAGGTGTTTATTATCTCTTAGACCTCTTTCTTTTTTGTCAGATTTGGTCATAAGACTGCAAAGTACTAGTTGGGATTGGAGAAACAGCATGATGTTAAATCTCATTTTCTTGGGGGGGGGAGGGGGGAGAAGAGAGTTTTAGAAAGCATTTTTCTCAATGTTTAGTGGCTGCTGCTTAAAAATACGTGGTTTCCAGGATTACCTACAAAGACATAGTGTTAATAGAGTTTTTTAAATTTCTTCCTTGGAAGAGAGGTTGTCAGAAGGTTTTGGAACTAGTAGGATGGATGACAGAAATCCTTAGATTGCATAGAGTTACGCTGAACTATATGGAGCTTGAAAAGAGACAAGAACAGTAGCAAAATAATGTAATAAATTAGCAATGGGAGTATGTGTATTGTCCCGGTGTTCTGAGCTTTGTCCGGCTTTGTGCAGCATTAGTACAGCCCTGCTTTTCCATCCAGGAAGCGATTGTCTCTCTTCCTCTGTCTGCAACATTTCCTGGCAGTATGGCTATTAAAAACCTCTAATTTCTTTTCTTTTATGAGGTACCATGCTGGTCAAAAATTCCAGTAGCTGCTGAGAGTTTCTTGGATAGGAGAATTGGTGCGATGCCTGATGGTCTGTCAGTATGGCAGCCTCAAATGATAAGTTTGAAATTCAGCATGTGCCCAGGTCTTGAGATTTATAAATTGATGAACACACAGTGTGACAGTGCGACTAAAATCTTTTATCTGTGTTTTGAAGAAAATATTTCATCTGAAAGATTTCAGTCCAGAAACAGTGTTATTTTTGTCAACATCTTTCCATTAATCATTTTTCTGAGTGGGTAACCCCAAGTATAAATGGTTAAGGATGATTGCTTCAGATAACATAGGAATTTGTTTTGGTTTCACAGAACCCTCCATCACTTGTTTTTATGGGTATTTTCTGCAAATACTACATTGTACAATTCTGCTCTGTTACTTGGGAAATTTTTGTTGGGTAAATAGATGTAATTGAGAGCAGTTTTTAAAATGTATTAATTTTGGAGAGGATTTAAATTTAAAATTGGTATTTTCTTCATACTTAATAAAAGTGTTTCTGATGAAATATGGAAATTCATAGGTAAATGGAGTTTTTCTTTTTGTTCAGATATTTTCCTTGAGCCTTTGTTATGGTAAAGTTGAAATACAGACCACATACATCTGGTTCTTTACCATATGCATTTGTGGCTAACCGATTAAGGATACTGATCGCTATGTGTAGAGATAGAATTGCATGTATTTTTGTCTTTAATGGGAACTGGAGAGTTAAGTGGAATTGCAGAGTTCAAAGCACTCAGTAACTGTGCAGAGACCCAATATGGTATCCTTGAACAAGACTTGTTAGCGGGGTTGGACATTAGCTTATTAAAGCGGAGGTGCTTCAGATAGTCTTGTCTGCAGTTAATTGTGGTGTTGGTAGGTTCAATCAGCTAGTTTTAGAAAACAGCACTTGTCTTTTTTTGTCTTAAGATAGAAACCAAGTTTTTTTCCATGCAAAAGAGAAGGCTTGATGCAGTTGTGTACCAGCTGGGATGTACGAACTTGCTTTATTTTTGTAGGTGTAGATCATTAATGTGTTTGTTTTACCATTAAGTTTAATCAGCAGGGTGTAGTAGGTTTTGAAGAACAGGATTTGTTCCTCCACTTAGTTTGTGGTGTGCCAGTTGGCAAGCCTTTTGGCTCCAGATTTCCCAAGTTCCAGATCCATGTTTCTGGTGTGTGATTGTTTCTTTGTTTACGAGTGGTTTTGTAGCCAAATAATGCAAAATTGAAAACTGAGATGATTTTAAGTGAGGTTGTAAAGCAGGGGGATGTGGGGTGGAAAGAATTGTAGGATGACTGTTCTAGATTTAGCAAAACTTGTTGCTCCTGCATAAAGTCTTTAGGAAAAAAACCAAACAAACCTAAAGAAATATAATCAAGGTATTGGTATAAAAACCAAAATAGCTAGAATTCTATTTTATATATATTTTTTTTCTGTGAGTTACAAACCCCTTGACCAATCTAATTTCATGTTATCAGGTATTGAATAGCTTTTTCATTTTTGTTGCATTTTTATCATAAGGATTTTTATAGATTATAATAAACTATCCTACTATGCTAATCCAGGCTTTTTAAAAAGAAGAGTAATTCTTCAGTTCTTATTGCTAAATAGTGGCTGTTGAGTCTCTGGTGTATATAGTTAACCTCTTTCCCACATTTGCTGCAGTTGATACTATAACTCATTAGGTGATGTAAACCAGTATCCAAATTTAATTTAGGCTATTTTTCCCCCCCCCCTTTTTTTTTTAAACTTCAGTGACAAATTAACATTGTAAACCTTTGGGATTGTTACTGTCTTTACCTGAAGTTAAGAGCTAACTGTCCCTCTCTGGAAATACACCCTCTTCAGGTCTGAAGACTCTACATTTGCAGGAAGGTTTGTTTTTTTTTTTTAAGTAGCCAGTTTGAAACAAAGCATGTATTGAGGAATATAGTATCCTGAAAGATGTATGGTATATGGTTTATTTTCACGTTGCAGGTACATTACTCTGCCTGCTGAGAGCCTGATCTCATGCACTGAACTCTAGGCCTGAAAAAATATTTCCCTGGAAGCAGATTTAGTCTTCAAGACAACTCAGCAGACAGCTCAGCGAAAGATGTAAAATTAAGCCGTGTTTTGGGGAGTGAGAGGGAGTGGAGTGTTACAGATAATGTCTTGAAAATACAGTCAGCCATTTGGGGTGTTAATCAGAACGTATTATAAAGGTCTTATTTGGAGAAGCTGTGGAGTTCATCAGGTTTTCAGAAATTCTTGTCACTTTCTATAAGCAAGCCGGGTTTATTTATCCTTCAGTATATCTTATGTTAGAGCCAATTTCTGGGGCCTCCTCCAGCAGTATCTTTAGTGCAAACCTTCAAGTCTGGGAGCGGCTGACAAAAACACAGATGAACTTTTGTCATTGTTTTGGACTGGACCCTGTGGTATCAATAAACTAACAACCTTTCCCTGTCACTTTCTGTCATCAGTCAATGGTACTGTGTGCAAACATTTATTTTAAATTACCAGTTCAAGTGTCACGTCTGTAGCTTCAGCCAGTAAGAGTTCTGCTTAAAATTAATAGGTTTGTTTCATGAAGAATTGAGGATGATTGTGCTGCCCTCGTGAATAGCTCTTTCATGCAAGTCCAGTCTGTTTATGTCTGGGCACGGAAGGGGTTGAAGTAAAAATGGCACAACTGTCTGTGATCTGTTTTCACCATATTCATTTCAGGTACACTCACAATTAGGGAACAAAGTCAATATTAACAAAATGTAAAAATCATAATTAAAACTTAATGACTTGAGAGGATTTTACCCCCTTTTATGAATTTAAAAATTTTTGTTTAGAATCTCAAATTTCTTAAAGAGCACATACATATAAGCAAAATTTTGATATTTTGATAAAAATTTTCTGGTAAAGTGGAATTTCATAGAATCATAGAATAGTTTGGGTTGGAAGGGACCTCTAAAGGTCATCTAGTCCAACCCCCCTGCCGTGGGGGGGTTTGACTAAGGGAATCAGAATTTGAACTGCCTTTCATAATTGCATTGATTGGTCCACAATGCTGTTCCTTTTCATGCCTTTTGGGGCCTCTGTTTTCAGTTCTACTATCTCCCATTGTTTGGTTTTTTAAAATCCTTACTGCAAAGCAGGTGATAAAGGGGTTTCTTACACATGCATTTGTGTATAAACACTCACACGCACGCACACTCACTCTCCTTTTCAGGTTGAGTATGTGAAGCATGTTTTGTATGGTTTTCTTAAATGAAGGAAGTTAGCTACTATCACCTTACAATGCCAGCAAGCAATGAGCAGTATTTTAGTCTGGAAGAATTGTTGTGGCTTGAAATATGTAAGTGGATAGACGAAAAACCCAAAATACCTTCTTGAGGTGTAGTAGACATGTTTATCTGAAAATTATGGTTCTGTCTTGCACTCAAAAATTCAGTTTATGAAACTGAACTAATCAAATAAAGGAATTCTTTGATTAGATGTCAGCCCCTCTTTCTTTATCCAGGGCTGCATAGTGTTAGTTTCTTTGGCTGTGGTATGGAGAAAAAAAAAAAGCTTGACATCTTCGATTCCTTGAAAAACACATCAATGCTTTCCAAAGTCTCCTAATTTGTCACAAGAACTTGTCAGCCTCAACATTTTGAGATTGATTCTGGTCCTGCATAGCAGTAAAAATACTGATTTACATCTTTTTATTTTTCCTGCATTGAAACATGCATTTCATGTAGAAGTACCTGCTACGAATTAAGTAGACTTCTGCGATTCATTATATTTAGGATCGATACAACTTTATATTGAAAATAGTTTAAGAACTCTCATGACTCTGATTTTTATCTTTATTTGCTGTATCCTGTAAGATTTACAGCAGCAGTGCTGCAAACAATGGTAATTCTTGCTTTGGATATTTATGCTGGAGACTTAGATATTTTGAAATTAAGCTTGCCCTGTTGGTTGTCTGTCTGGAGTTTTTGTTACAGACTATTAGCAAGTGAAGATTTTTTTTGTTACAAACCATCAGTTTGTGAAGATTTTACATTTACTCCCTTCACTATTGGGAGTTAAAATTCACACAGGAATAAAGAGAAATGGCATCTTGGATTTAAGAAGCTCATACAGCAGTGTTCTCATTGGAATTTTGCATTCCATTATTGTTGCACTAAGATATTGAGGAGCCAAGTGTTTAGTAATTTGTTGTTGGGATTTGATAAATTCAGAAACAATGTATAACTTCCAGATAGCATTTAGGTTGAGAGTGCAAGGTCAGTTATGGAATTAAAATAACAATTTAATACCAGCATTTCATCTATGTTTTGGAGTGTTCAATAATTCATGCATGTATGGGATGGAACTTAATCTATAAAACTTTAAACTGACCAAGATTTGAACTGTGTTGATTCATTCTGCCAACTCCAATTTTTCTTAAGTTAATGGTTTCTGATGAAATATCGTTTATAATAGTCCAATGATTCAAATGAGAGCCTAGCAAGTAGCAGCTGATAACTTATGTCTGAGAAATGGATGCAAAATGTGTGGCTTGGATCTTTTTAATTATGGTGGTAGTGTTTAAAATGTACCTGTGAGGCTTGAAACACTAGAAATAATCTTTTAGAAAGATATAATTCTGAATTCTTAAATATAATGCTAGCTAAGATTTTCAGCAATATACACTGAAAATAAAGTCTTAGGTAATAAACTTCCTTCAAGTTTTAGACAAAGGTTTCAGTCTTGTAGATGTGTTACAAGGCTTAATATTTTACTTTTTGCCAGGTAATCATGCAGTAAGTTTTCCTGGTTGTTACTCTTAGCCCATGACAAATGTGAAATCCTTTAAATTAGGAGGTTTAAAGCATCGGAAGTAATTTGTGCTTGCTCTGAACCACGTGTCGGTAAACAGTTTATTTATTCCCACTTGGCTAATACACAGGAACTTTTTTCTGCGTCTGAGACCTTAGTGAATCCTTTTATTTTCATTTGGTAAAGAAAACCGTATGTGAAAGTTATGGCAACAAAACCAGAAATGCAGTTGTGTGAAGTCCCTTGTGTTGCAATATCTTGCTATTCACAATAGTAAGCTAAGAAACGAGAGAACTGAATGTGCACAGAATTTGCCCCTTGTGCCAAGACATTTTAGAAATCAACATCCTTTAATTGTAAGGGTATCTGAGGATGAAAAAGAGAGGCGTACATGGGGATCAAAAAGGCTTTGAGTTTTATACCCATTCTAGGGGGACATTTACTAGTATAATTAGTGTCTAAGAACATTTAAAACCAATTATAGTAGTATTAAAATGTGGGTTAACCTACCCCCTTGCGAAATCCCATAAGGTCATATTAGATTAATTCTGGGGAAAGCAGAACATTTACTTTAATTCTATGGTTCTGTGAGCATAGCCAGCTATTGCATTCGAGAAATAAATGTAAAGGGTGCATGACTTGAAATTTGGTTCAGGACAAATGCCTTCATACGGCTCATGCTTTTCCTTTTGCCTAAATAAACAATTGAATAGAATTATTGTGTTTAATGAAAGTGGAGAGTTTTTACCTCGTGAATGTTGTAAAATGGATGAAAATTATTATTAGGATTATATTTTAGTGCAACTCTAAAAATCTTAATATATTTGAAGCAGTGCACTGGATTGTGGAAGCATGTGTTACTATGTATTTTAAGAAGTAATTTATCAAGGATATAATAAACAGAAGGGGGCAGAAAAGCTTTATATATTCATTTGGATTCCAGTTTTGAGAATTTAAATATTTTTAATGTTACAGTCTCTGGAGATGCTTGGGAGTTTGAAAATCCAGCAGTAAGAGCATTCCCTGGAAACTTTTCCTGTAAGTTGGGGTATTTAGTTCTGCGACTACAACAAAACAAATGAATGAACAGGAGAGCAGCTAATCAATTTGTGATTAAAGGGGGCAAGTCTTCATCTTCCTTTGGAAATGACAGAAATTTGTGTTTAAAAATAATTTGTATACCAGTTTACACCAGATTAAAGTACCAGTAATACTATTTTTAAAAGTTGCAAAAAGAACTGGGCTTGCTACTTATGGAAAATAATACGTAGTAGTATAGTTTTAAAAGAAATAATCTACAGTGTTTTTGGAGAGTCCTAGTTTTACTTTAAGCAAGGTGGAAAAGAGCTATAGATGGATTCAGAGCTTCAAAAGGATGAAACAGAAACATCTAGCAAGGTCTCGGCAAGGTTGGTAAAATGGCAGAGAGCCAGTCTTCCATCTGCTTTATTTGGCAGCAGATGCTATTTAACTGATACATTTCCAAACGTAAAAAACACACTGTTTGGAATCTGAATGTCTTTCCAAACAGAATTTTTCCTTTTTGTGGAACTGTATGTTTTTGCATATCTTTAGCTCAATCTCTTTGTTCCATATTGAAGGGTGGAGTATGAGACAGGAAATCTGCTCCTAATAACTTTTAAAATTGTATTCTTTGTAAAAAGTGAAGAGTGGTGTTTCTTTAACATCCCTTCAGGGTATATGGAAATTAAAGATTCAGTACCAGCTCTCAGAGTAGCAGCATCCTTGGCCTTTCTATAAAAGTGTGTGTGCGGTGGCAAGTGTACATAACTGGTTGGGTAATTATGAAAAGCAAGAAAAACAGATGCATGATGGAAATTATTTACAAACTGGCTCTGTAAGAGCTGTGTGTTTGGGTTCTGTTTGCAGAAACCAATGTTGTATTTATTTGCAGTTTGTTATCTGGTGACCATCGAGGCTTCAGATACTGTAACTAGTGTCTTGAAAGCCAGTTCATAATGCTGCTTCCTTCACCTCAAAACTTCTAGTGCCACATAAGTCAGACTTATGCTGATATTGGAATTTGTAAGAAAATTTGGAAAATAAATCTAGAAGTAGCTAGTTGTATAATAAAGGATTCAAAATCTTTACTTTTGTTTCACACAGTGTTTTCTAAACGTATAGCAATTTCTATTTTGGTACTAAGGCTGTGGTAGATCATTTCATTCATAGCAGCTGTGTTCAAGATCAGTCAAGTCTACGTATTTTGTTATAGAAAATGACTGTCCGTCCCTTATAGATCAGCCTTTCTCATTTCATGTTTAATACAATCTCCAGTAGGCTGCAGTACTACTACTTATCTAGTTCAGGAAGTTAAGGCTCAAAGAAAGGTAACAGCTGTAAATGTCTTTCTATACTGTCTGAATAAAAGATATCTTTGCTGTTGTTTTTTTGAGTACATTTGTCTTTAAAGGGGCTTGTATTAACCTGTTAATTAGAAGTCATGACCTGTCCTTTTCTTGTCCATAATCAAAAGTAGAAGACTAATAATTAATGCCATTTCTGTTACGGTGTTTTTCAGTCCTAGTTATGTTGCTGGCACATGGCCTGGATGGACTGGTGTTTGCTGCTTTTGTGTATCTGCTTAGGCCAAAAGGTTCTTTGGAGACTGTTTCACTGTGCATTTAATTTTTACGGAGTTCCAGTTGTTTGAAATAAAAGAAATAGTTTTGTGGTTTTCTTGGTTTGTTTGTGTGTTGTTGTTTGTTTGTTTGTTTTTAAACAGAGTATGAAGTTGCTTGTGTACCCATACAGGTGTTGTAAAATCCCTGAAGTAACAAGCTTGACTTTTTAAGTGGTAGGTTCTTTGGGTCACTTGTGTTATCTGGCTGTTGGTTAGCTGGTGAACTAGTTGGAAATGGGTGTTGTCATTTATGAATGATTACACTTGATTGTACAGGTGCATTTAGCTTTTCTCAGAGTAGAATAATCTACAACAGATTTTAACACTTTTAAAATTGGTTGATAAAATTGGTCTTAAAGCTAGTAATTCATGTCTTTCTGATTGTCAGCCAATTCAGAGGCTCGCTCTGTAGGTAAGGCTGCGTACAATAAACTATATAGATATATTTTGTAACTTGGAAAATGTCTGGCTCTTACTTATTTGAGCTGAAACTTTGATGTTAGATGTTCTTAAACTGTTAACAGTATGTTTTAATAAATGCTGCATTTGCTTTATCTTTATTATAAATTGATTACAGCTTTCTCAGTTTTCAGATCCATGAATCTCTTTCCAGTGATGGCTGGTGTACTTTGGCTTGTCTTTTTACAGGACCTAGTCATTAGTGCTGTCTTTATAATGTCTGCTCTTACATGATGTTCCAGATGCAAAGAATCCAAAGATAATTTTTGATGACTGAGCCCTTACTGAAAATGATGGATAACACTGCTGCTTTTCTGGCAATTGGCTGTGACTAGGTGAATGCCACAGTTTAGGGACATTAAAACTTTAACTGTTCAAGTGCCCACACAGCGCTCTACCCTATAGCAGGTGTCCCACTGGTCTTCATCGTGGTGAATGGTTTGCTTGTTGGTAAGTTTGCTCTCTCCTGGGAGGTGAGGAGCTGCATTCATTTTTTTGGCATAAATCCAATGTAATTTTTGTGTATGCTTTGCCAGTTTGTGGTTTTGTTCATGTATACCATAGTGTAAATTCGTAAGTCAGTTTTCTCATTCCTATTTGGATAGGGAATCTTAACTGTATGTGCAGAAGGCAAAGGAAGCAGGTGGTCATCAAGAGGAAGGAGCATTTTAACATTATCTTCCTAAATAGCGATGAAAAGATCCACAGAGTGGCTGTTCTTACAGATAAACGCAAGTGTTAGTGAAAGATGATAAAGCAAAAAAAAGTAAGGAAGACACCAGACTTCTAAGATGGTATTTTTTTCTGTATCATTTGAAAAACTTAAATTTCCTTCATGGTAGGGTTAATTGTAATATTCCTCCAGAGCCCCCACACATGCATGAGCTATACATTTAAGTCTTCATATTCGTCCCCAGCAGTAAACTGGAAAATACTAGAGTTCAAGGTCTCTTTCCCAGACTTGTTTTCCTTAAGGCTGTGTTTGGCTGGAGACCCTTAGTACAAGCAGTCTGCCAGCAGTAACTCCAACTCCTGCCTTCCTGATCTCCTCTCTCTCTGCATCTCCTAATACGTACACTAGAGGAAGATGAGAATGATATCCTCAGGAGCCCTGCCTTCCAGATAAGCAGCACACACTGCGTGGGCGTTGTAGTGACCACAAAGTATTATATAGACAGGAAACAGCGGTTCACGTGGGTGTGGCTAGCTGAATGTCTCTAAGCCGAGCTCTGTCTCCGAGCTCTTATTTACCTATTTGCAGATGTTCACATGTGCAAAGGAGGCTCAGAAATGCTCTAAACAGAGGACTCTCTTCTTTCTTTAACTGGCTGAGCACTGCTATAAATAATCCATTAACTGGTCTGTATTAGTGGGTCTAGGAAAACAAGAAGAATAACTTCTTGTCTGAAAATTTCAGTCTGAGATTTTCCACAAGTAATTTTCATCCATTTGCAGAAACGCTTTTGATCTTGTACCTTGTGGAAGATAGAAATGTCAGTTAGTTCCTTTAGCTTTATTTTTCTCTCTTTCTAAATGAAAACCTCATCTGGGAAGAGGAGATGATGGTCCTGGTATTGCCAAAAGTTCTTTTATGTCATTGGCTGCATTGTGTGATTGACAGGTTATTGGCAATGAAAAACCAACAGTTAAGACTAACGATCATATCTGACTCACACGTTTTCCATACTGAAAATTACCTTTGGCAGCAATTTTCTTATGCAAAATATAGAATATCCTTTTAGATTTAAAAAAAACGGCAGAGGCTAAATATGCATGCTTGAAAATCATTATCTGGCATGTTATTTTTTTAGAAATTTTTTCACCTGTAATTTAACAGATTATTTGGTAAACTGCATTTAAAAAAACCTCCCCAAATATAATAATATCTGTAGGTTGCATGCATTTTAAATTTTTTACTAAGTTGTGTCCAAGAATAGGCAAATTGCAGAACCAGTCTCTCGAAGTTCTAATGCTTATGGGGAAAGGAATATGTGAACACAAATGGAAAGTACTGAAGCCTACGCAACAACACTGGGTTTGTGAAGCACTCCCCCTGACCCCTCTTAATAGTTTCTTTCCATCTTCTCCATGAGTATAGTGCTGGCAGCACTCACAGAGAGAACTGCTTCATTTGGGATCCGAGTGAATATCAGAAGCTTTCCTCCTTCTTCTTCATGATTTTTGTTTTCTGTGTTTTAGTACATAACTAATGATTAAAGTTGATTCATCTTCAGTATGAGATGTACAGACTGAAAAAAGAAATTAGAATAATCCAGTATGGGGATGCACTAGTCTGTAATAAGTTTTAATGATTTCCTCTGATGGATTTTTGTCAGGTTCGCCCAATATTTTGACTTACATAGAATTCCTTGTTTGATTTTGTGCATATTCAGCAGATTTCTTATTGTTGTCTCTTTAAAATAAATAAATCTGAAAACAGAGAATACAACATCTCACAGGAAAGTTAATGGGAAGCACATTCCCATATCTGCAGGGAATCTTGTGGATATCCGTCTCTTCTGTGTACAAATTGGAGTCTAAGACAATCCTCTGAAACTCTCTCTTTTTCAAGCATAATGGCACCTTTTTGTATTGGTCCCAATTGTTATTTTCTTTTTCTTCCAGATAAGTAACTGCTCAAGTTTCACAACACCATCTCTGAAAAATTTCTGCCTCATGATTCCTCATTGTCAGCATTTGTCAGCAAATTCTGTAGCCATTCTTGTTCCATGTAGAACATGGACCAGAATTGTAGTTTCTTGGTTAACATTTATGACATTTTGAATGGAAAGGTTACCTCATCCTCCTCATGCAGACTGCTTTTGAAAGCACCATCCTTCAGGAGTTAAGCATTAAACATCATAAATTCCTTCTCCTTTAAGACTGAAAAAGAACTGAGTGAGTTTTACTGGGGTCTTTATGTTAGTAGACACAGAACACAGAAATAATCTTTTACCCAACATTAATGATTCCTGGTAATAGACAAGAAACTTCATTCAGTTACTTTCAAACTAGATGTAGAGTTCCTACTCAGGCAGGTTAATCACAGAGAAAGGTTAATTGGTGGTTGTAGATTTGTTGTGCTGTGTTAAACGTTTCCAAATGCTTATTTTAGCTGTTCTCTACCACTGTGCTTTCTGTGTGACTGTTTTCTCTTCAAACTGCTTTGTAGAGTCTTTGAGTCCTTACAACTTGATAACAGTTCATTTCCAAATGTAAAACAATTGATGGACAATTTGGTGGTAGCTGTGGCTTGTTACGGAGGTTTTCCTTGTGTACGTGGTGTCTGTTTTTGCCTTTGTGCTGTATAGCCAGGAAAATACGTGTCAGTAAAATGGTATGTTTAGTTAGTGGCTCCTCCCAAAACAACTGTGAAGGTAGATTTTTCCTGCCGATTATCCACTCTGCTGACTGGGAAAAGTTAATTCTTAGAGAGGAGCCAGTGTTTTCATGGGTGTTTGTTTAGGGATAAATTTGAAAAAAAGCTTATGCATTGAAGTAAGCAAGCTTGAACGTACATTGACGCATTGAAGAGGGGATGAATCTGTGCTGGTGGGTTGTATAAAAGTATTTCCTTATTCTAAATTTGCTTAAATTAGCTATATGCCATCCGGCTCACTCTCTAGACTGTCTTCCTTAAAAATGAATATTCTTTAAAAAAAAAAAAAAAAGGTAACCCCCCCAACCTCTTCCTTATTTTATGTCAAGTTTTAGTGCTAAGACTCTTTCAAATATAAACTTAATAGGAGCAAAATCCAAGGACTTTAAAGGACTTTATAAATGTAATTTTATTGCATTTATCTCTACAGCTGAAATTAATTATTCAGTGTGTTCATTAAAAATAAGCTTTGGTAAGTGACATTTTAAACAGGCATTCAGAAGTGATTGCAAGAAAGATGGTGATAAAGAACAGTGTCTAAAAGGAAGCGTAAAATTCTTGAACATTTTAAACTAGCCTGTAAAAACTTCAAATGTAGCTGTTTGGACAATTTGGGAAATGTAACGAGAACACGTATTGCTGCTAGACTGGGGGACTGCCAACGTTGCCACGGATCGGTATTTTATCAAGTATTTGGTGTGGTTTTTTAAAACATGCAGTGCTGGCATTGAGAAAATAGAAGTTGTCTTTTTTTTTTTTTAAATAAGAAATGTGTGGGTGTTTTTCCTCTTGATAATGAAGAAAATTTTGAAAAGGTGACTATGAAAGCATCATAAACCCTTATGCTCTAGATAGCAATTAAAAAAAGCCAACAGAAACCCCCCATTTATTGCTTAATACAATTCGAACTTCACATACACATGAAAAGCTATAGTACACTCTGTACTTGTCTATGATTAGACAAACATCTTCCAGAGCTTCTCAAGGTTTGCAATCCAACAAATCATTGGCAGTCCATGAGGAATCCCATTTGTTCCTAGCAACAGATGCAATTACTGTAAGAGGGAGGCAGAGCATTAGGCCCTGGGGCTTTTTGTATCCAAAAAACCTGTGGTCAACCATTTTATCTGTGCCAAAGTTGAGATCCATTTATTGTTAGCTCTTATGACAGTTTCTTATCTTCTCTTTAGGTCTTAATGATGGATATTGTAGTGCTTAAAATTTTATATGGACACATGAATATTCAAGCAAGCAGGCACTGTATTGCAGCTGAAATAAACAGAGTTGCTGTCATCAGATTTGTTTAATTTGTGTTTCAACAATTAGCCAAGGAATACAGTTAGGAAAAATAAATGACCATCAGTCATGTTTGAGATGTTGGACCAGTAAAAACAATAGCGGAAGCAAAGAGAAAGGAGGCGGCCTTCTCTGTCACTAAACCACAAATTTTCTTCTAAGTTCTCTCCTTAAGTTTACCATGAGCACAGTGGAAACAGTCTCAAATATCAAAACCATGCCTTAGAATATTGAGTAATGGTGTGGGACTAATGTTAATAATCTCTGAAACCAAATTAAATGATAAGCTGCATGCTGGAGACAATTCTTTACTTCATATTTACTTTTGTATTATGGTGTAGACTTAGTGTGTTTTTCTATGCAACACTTCTCTAGTTATTTCCTTCTACATTGTCATCATAAGTGATAGAGAAGGCTTTCTGGTTTCTCACACACTAAATGCTTTTCTGTTGTTTGTTTTAGATTTTTTTTTTGTATGTGAAATGCACACAAGAAGTAGTTTAGTCTTGTCATTATTTAAAGTTACAGTCTGTCCCTGTTCTGCTCTCATGCCCCTAGTACCACTCTCGTCTCCCTGCCCTCCACAAGCCCCCAGCCCTGGAAGACAATACATGCTTTTTAACTAAGCCCATCATCCAATTTTGCAATAAATACTTCTACATTTTTTTTCCTAGGAATTAGCCTACTGAAAATGGTGTATTACCATGTAAGCTGGCCGTAGTATCTCTGAAAACGATCACTCTCAGACTTTTCAAAACAAGAATTTGGTGGCTCTTTGGAGCTGTGATGTACAGACTTCCTCCTGTGTATCTTGAGATGATGAATTCTTTATCACTTTGCCAGGGGTCGTGGACTTTTATATAATTCCACTGAAGCCATCTGTCCTCTGAAAAAATTTGAGTACTTGAAATGGTACAGATGTAAAATTTGATGGATTATCAGCTTTAGCATTTGATACATAACCACGATGCTGGGAGAAAGAGCTAGGCTTAGAGGCAGTCTCTGTTTTTAAGTAGAGTATTTAAACCATAAGACTGTGTTAATGTATTATTTATAAGGTTTGCTCCTTTACATTCCATTTTCCTCTCTGATTTTTCTCTTGTAGTGTTGTCCCTCAGACCACAGTAATACTGAACAACGACCGGCAGAATTCAATTGTAGCCAAGATGGTTGGGCAGGAAGAGCCATTGAGCAGAACAGCGGATTCTCTGGAAAATATCCTTAGCAAGTTAGTAGCAGTTACGGGAATCCTCCCCCTTCGTGCCCTCCTTTGACAGATCAATATCAGTCTCTGCAGCAATTTGAAGTGCAAAATGAGGAATGTTCTAGGTAATAGTGGGGGAAAAACATTGAACCGGTACTTGAATATTTTATCAGGCTGACAGTTCTGCCTAGGGAAACCTCGTATCAGCGGTAAAGGTACAGAGCAATGCTTCACTCTTGATGGGGAGAGAACATCTTGGAGAATCTGGGATTAGTTCCATGTTAGTTGACAGCTGACAGTTGAAAGGAGGAGTGCCCATAGCTACATATTTTTTACATGGATGTGCGATCGCTTGGCAACATGCCAAGAGCCTGTATTTAACCAACTGAAGGAGGATTATGCAGCAGCCCAGGAAGGCTTGTTAGAATTTGTACTGTCTAAAGCAAATTTTAAATTAAGTGGAACTGAAGATGCTGGGTAGAAAACGTTCTTAAAGAATATGTTTTTATAAATCATTTAAATATTTTTTGTTTTGCGCATTGGGCCTAGACTTTTCCATTGATGCAAATTTAGAAAGTGCGCATCTAAAATTTTTTATTTCTGCTATTTTCTTCCATTTTATTTTGCTGGATAGCTCTGAGTTATAAACAGGAGTAGGCTTGTTTAAAGGAGTATGCTTTTATAATACATTTAATTTTGTCAATTAGTGTTTTTAATTCCCTTATAATGATGCTATTCCTGATTAAGGATTGTGTTTTCCCAAAGTTACGTACTTTTCTTTTCCATAGTGCTGTTCCTGGACGTAGGCAGAACACCATAGTGGTGAAAGTTCCAGGGCATGACGATAGTCACAATGAAGACGGAGAGAGTGGCTCTGAGGCCAGTGACTCAGTTTCCAACAGTGGACAATTAGGAAGCCAAAGTATTGGGAACAATGTCACGCTTATTACGCTGAACTCTGAAGGTATGCTGATCTAACTATAAGGTTACTTGAGCAAAGTAAATGTGGTGATGGAATGAACTAAGATTCAACTGGAAGCTTCAGAGATCATATCATGAGTCCAACCTTGAATTGTTAGGCAGTACAGCAAGCATCAGATAGGAGTGAATGAATCTGAATGAATCATTTGGTTGTTTGGTGTGTGTTTGGCTTTTTTTTCCCCCTATTTTTACTAGTTTTACAGGCAGAACAGCTAATGAAAATTACTTGTAAAATTTAAGTATGCCCCACTATAGCAGTGTAGCTTTATATTTTAAACCCTTTAAATTAAAACATGCAACCTGCAGGATTTCCCATCACCAAGTTGAAATACTGTTTCAGAACAATAAATGCCTTCTCTGGGAAGTAATACCTACTAGTCCAGCTCCTCCTGTAACTTATTATGCCAGTCCACTTGTGTAATTCTTGTGAATGTAAAATAGTTATCTTAGCAACTGTAAACGATTTTTATAAGGAAATTCATATTAAAACAGACTGTTAACAGTGTAATGTCAGATTTTTCTGAAAATTCTTTGTCTTGGACACAGAAATCTAAGAATTTTAGGTTAGTCTTATAAAGATATTCTATTTTATCTGGTTGGAAATATTGAAATGAATGTTAGTTGCTGTATTTTAATCACAAACAGGATTATATAAAGGACACTGAGTTTTAGGTGAAAATAACATGATAAATTATGTTTTATGATTAGTTTGAAAGTATCGGTGATTTTTTTATGCAGATGTAATTTGAATCCTAGACTTCAATTTAATAATTTTCCTAATTACTTTTTAAAACATATTTATTGAACATTTACTTGTGTTATTCTGGATGTGGTAGTTCGTATTTACATTCATGTACCAGGAAGAATAAGGTACTTCAGGAAATCGTTGCAGCAGAATGCACTTAGGAGGTGACCTTGGTACTTAAGAGGTAAATGTGTTGTCTTTTTGATCTCTAACACTGAAACAGAAGGACTCTAATTTAGGAGTGATTCAGTTTCTTCAGCATGATCTCCAGCCATTGGTAAAAGCATGTTGAGTGTGAACAGGTTAGGATACAATTAGGGGTAAGGAATAATTCAAGATAGCCTGAAACTGAGTATTTAAGAGTGCATTCAAAGATTTCAGAACTAACAGTTCAATGAGATGCTTTAAAACTTTGATGCTTAGAAAACTTTAGAAGTCAGTCTACTGAAAGTGTCACGCACCAAAGATTGTTTCTGAAAGTGTTGTTCTAAGGCATTTGAACCTAGGATTCTTTGACTTTCATGGATACTCATACAACATATGCATATTAGAAAGAGCTTTTAGGTTCTGTCCTGTATGTATGTTGTGACACAGAGTTGCTTCCAAAGGGTATTTCTTTTTGGGTCAATGGGGAATTAAAGGAGACTGAGGCTGTCTGAGGAGTTCCTCTCAAAAAAAATGATCGGATGGCAGATAGTGCTGATATTTCGATGTGAAAATACATATAAAACATACTCTTTGTGGAGTCTGTTAATATTTCATACAGCTCTGTCAGCTATGCCAGAAACAAAGTTTCTAACATCAGGAGGGTATTTGTTGTGTAATGCCCTTTTTGACTTGGTGGTTTGGCACAGATTTGCACAGACAAATGTGATGTTGGCCTTTTATGCCATTGTTGTATATGTAAATTTTGAAGAAACAGCTAATCCATTAATGTCTTCAGATCTGATTTTCTTCAGACATTTAGAACACTCATCCATTAAAAATCTCTCTGAGATTGATGAATGCTTTGAGAATCAGATTAGTAATCCCCCACACCTACCTCTTCTTGCCCTTGCGAAGAGGAGAGAGGACCGCTTGCACAGAAGGAATGCTAAGCAAACTAGCCTGCAGTGTGTCACAGAAATTAAATTATTAATAAAGGAAGTGATGAAGAATAATAGGTCTGTTGTGCAGACTCATTTTCTTCAGCAGTAAAAGGCAAAAGTTACAGCACCCATCAGGTTGCTTTCATCGTCTGTGAAAGAATTCTGAGTTGCTCAAAGGAATCTCAATTGATTGTAAAATATGCGGGGCCAAGAATGGTGTACTTCAGCCCTTATGGACTGAGACTAAACAACAGGTTTTCAGTATGACTCCCATCTGTCTTATTGTGTCCGGAAAGCAAAAATAAACTGTGTTTATAGTTGGGCTTTAGCTGACTTTGGATATGGCATTGACCTGTGGATATTTTCAGAATTTAGTTAGTAGATTTATATAAAGGCGTTGTTTGCTCTCTGCTGGCTGTTTTCAAAGAGCATTTAATCATGTATGGTAGTTTAAAAAAATTAGTGTTACTGCCTTTCTATTCCAGAAAAATAATTATACAGAAGCATGGAGCCCAGTTCCTGGTTCCAGTAATGGTCTAGAATAAGGGGGGGGGGTGTTGCCGACTGAACACTGTGACTTTATTTGATCTTCAGTTGTATATTACTCTTTTTGCATGTGCAGTAAGGCATGTTCTCTCTCTTCTTTGAGCAACAGTTACTTGATTCGTTCTTTTGCTTTTCAGAAAACTGAAAGTGTTCATCCATTTTACAGATGCAGTTAATAGTCTGCAAAGTGTTGATTTTAACATGTAGTATTTATGAACTGAAAACACCTAGAGATGCTGAATCTATAATTTTTGTGAAATTTTATGAACTTTTTCCAAATTTCACTTTGGAATAATTAATGTCCTTTCACGTGGGAATGATAGAAATATCAACACCTGATGTATTCATTGAACTGCAGTTCTAAAAGTGATGTTCATCAAGTAATCTTGCACAATTGACGATAAAACCCAGCAAGAATAGAATTGTTCAGTATTGAATTACCAGTGTAAAATCAAATTAAAACAGGCCAGAAGGCTTACTAGTAAGTGACTTAATATTTTTATTAATGTCATATTTTTGGCAGAGAAAATATCAAGTGTATCCTTATTGAGCCAACTAAGAAATAGTGTTTTTTCATTTAACTTGTAATTTTACCCCACAGATATTAATAACTGTCAAAAGCGATTAGTCTGTTGTTGTTTTGAATGCATATGTTAGTGTGTCTTTTCTACTCTAACTTTGTTGCAGCTCAAGTGGATCTTCTGGGGAAACTAGAGAAGAGCAGTTGGTATCGGTGTATAAACAGTAGTGTAAGTTTATAACCACATGCTTTAGATGTAAAATTACTTTCCTACAAATGGGAGGATAATTTAATACTAAGATCAAAGCTCAAAACTCTGTTTTACCAAACTTCCCTTATAAGAAGATACCTTCCTCCAGAAACACTGTTTGAATGCCACTGATCCTCCCGGAGTTTAAATGGGGAAGGGACATCAGCTTAAAACTGATTAACTTTGACTCTTTGGTTTCTGGAGATCTGGATTGGAGCCTTCATTTAAATCCTAAGTAAAAAAATGTTTATATTTTTTTTTTTACTGTACTGAAACAAGGTACTGAATGAAGAAGCCCAGGTGTGACCCACTACTGAACTCACATTTGAGTAGAAGTGAAAAAGCAGAAAGGTCTTAGAACAGCAAACATACAACCTACCAAATAAAACTGTGTCCAAGCTGCTCTATTCTGGTAATTTAAACTGCTCAAGCAATGCTATAATGTTAATTGTAAGCGCGGTCTCTAAGGTCTAATTGACTTAATCATCGCCCATCTCTTCTCTCTTTATTTTTCTGATTTAGGAAAAAATCTCCTCCTTGTATTTTTAACACAATACATTAATGATGTTTAAAAAGGTCCTCACTTTAACCAAGAGTCATTGTTTCAAACCAGAGATCTTTTTGTTGTATAATTAGCTTAGTTATAATCTCAGCTAAGAAGTTCTGATTTGGAAGAGCTTTTGGAGAGCTCCTCTGACAGTTGTGAAACTGTCCTTACCCACAGTGCGCTTAACTAAATAAATCTCCAGTCTGGTTAACCTTTCTTTTCTCCTTCTCCCTCCGTCTTTTGAAACATCAAAGCTCTGTAGGTAACTCCTGCATTGTGGTAGAAATGCAGCTAAGCAGTTTACATCAGGAGGTACTGCTTTGTGTTTTCATATAAACGTTTTCTTTCTGAAGTGTGGCTTTTAGAAGTTTGAAGTACCCAGCTGTTCCCATGCTTTTTAGAAGTCTTTTGTGTAGTAGTTATTCTCTGAATACATGAACATGTCTGTTTTAGCAGAAATGTTTTCTGGAGGAAAGAAAACACCAAACATGAGTTATAGCATGACCAGTCAAACTTATAAACAAACCATTTTACTGTGTGAGTATCTAAGAATTTGGGTAGAGGCTGGTTTTCTGAAAAGTAATGTTTTTGGCTGTGTTCTCCTGAGGCACTGTATGCTTTTTCTTTAACCTGGAGGAAACCTGTATTTAAAAACATAGGGAACTTTTCTTGTTCGTTGTCCTCTTCTCCCCTCATCCCCGCCAGCATGGATTACACATCTTTCTCGTTTAATGGATAAGAAACACACATTTATCACTAAGAAGTGTTTAAAGTAAACGTCAACAATTGATAGATGTGTTTTTGCTCTTTTAAAAGTCCACTTAATTTTGACGTGAATGTTTTTTTACTGTAGTTTTGGAGAACAGCATACACTCAGTTTGAACAAAGTTGTGCTTTTTTTTATCTTGAACTTTTTAATTAGGCTTAAAAATGATGAGTTGATTAATGAAGAACATCATCATTTGGGCCTTGTGTCTATGTACGTTATTTTTGTAATAAACAGTTGTAGATCTTCAGAAACTGTTACAAAAAACTTGTTTGTCCATTTGCGTTTGTGAGGATTTAGTTGCTATATGTGTTAAGTGGTTTATAATGCAGTGACTCTTATCCATCTGTTCAGCTGTGATGGGAATGGAGTTGATATTTCTCTCAGGTATATTGAAGCTGTGCAGAATTATGTGACGTAAATGTCATGGGCACCTTCCAACTTTGTAGAGTTCACTGTATTATGCAAAGCAAAGATAGCACAGGAAGAGATGTCATTAATTTCACTGATGTGGTTTTGGAGTGGGAGAGCCATTAAGTTTTATATACTAAACATGCTGAAATATTTTTTTTTCTTAATAGTTGCGTGGGAGTTTGTGTGCTAAATGAAGTGATGGCACTGTTCTATTTTCCTCTTCAGTTTTCAGATACTGTACTTCTCGCACTTTCAGGGTGGTAATAGAAGGAAAAGTTTAGACTGTTTAGTTATTTTTGTTTAGACTGTTAAGTTATTTTGAGGAGACTATTTTTCTGTGCTTTCCAGAGTTCTTGTACGTTTATAAAGGTCTGTAGACTCTGAATTGGATTTCACCAACCTAAAATGCTACAGCTGATATATACTGTCCTTCTTGCACAGAACTTAATTTGCGAATCGATTCTTTAGGCCTTCGTATCTCTGAAGATATCGGTACTAGTTGATTATGTGGTAAGTAAGGCCTCGTGTATAGTCTCTGTTCACGACAGCTTTCATCCTAACACTGTTGCGTTCTTTTGGATTTTGCCTTCCCCTGCAAAAAATAATACCGTGAAGAACATTAGATCCACACTAGTTTTAAATTACAGAAGTTTTAAACCTATGTTATTAAGTACCTATATTGTTTTCTGACTTTAACGAATTCTCTCGTACTGGTATGTGGCTGTAATCCTGTCAAGGGTTGGTTTTCAATTGACTAAGCTATAACCTGGCAGCCGTTCATGCTCACCACAAATCCGTTAGAAAATATTCTGACATTCTCAAATATATTTGTCTAAACTTTTTAACTGAAGAGTTTTAGCATTAGACGAAGAAAAGCAAGTTGCAGTAACTATGAACAAATAAGTTTTGGTAAGAATGGTGAGTAGATTTTCAAATGATCAGTGCTTAAAAGGAACCTTTTATGTTCTTAATAGATAACATCTGAGGTGAAAATAACGCTCTTTCGTCCAGGCTCCAGTTACCTCCCATCTTATTTACTGTAAGGCCTCCTCTCTGGCCTTACATTCAGAAAGCTGTTACAAATATGATTTGCCAAACTTGTCATTTTAAGCCCATCATCTTCTTGCATGCCTTTCCCTACTCCATGGCACCCTTGTTATGAAGGAAGACCTTGTCCTTTGCCATCTCCCAGTCACTGTTGAGAGTTCCTCAGCCGTAGATGACAGGTTTCCTTGCTTGTAAAGTTTTCACAGAGACTTTTATGCTTTCTTCTACTTCCTTGGGAGGAAATCCTCATAACTATATATATACATCACTGTCCATGATACTTGCTTTTGTCTTTTCTCATGGTGTTTACTTAAAACTTACCAAAGTTAAGATACCTTTTTTTCCCTAAGATACTTTCTTTAAGATACTCTTTCTTTTGGTGATGCCTACCATCTCAATGTGTGTTGTCACCTGCCTGCCTCTCTGTAATCCACCTATTGTCTCCTGCCTTATTCTTGGATTGTAAAATAGCTGGGTAAGGATGTTATATTTGTTCTGTACTTACATAGTACCTTCCGCAACACTTGATTCTGATTTAAGAGTTTTACACTCTTGGATTTATAGGAAACAGTCAAAAAGTGTGGCTTGTTGCTTACTTGTGATTTCTCATTTGTTGGGTAAACTGCTTGGAATTCATGTATAAAAGATCACACTTAATTCATAAAGAACTCTTTCTGATAAGCCTTGAGCTTGCACTGAATAACAGTTTCAGAATTTTACATTGTTAAGTACTGTTTTACCAAGAAACGTGTGCAAAGAGCAGAAAGCAAAGAATAGAGAATATCCAAATATATTTACTAATTTTTTTGATAAATTAGTTTTTGCTGTGGTCAGGCAGTTTTGTGTTTCCTCTGAAGGTGTTGAATTTTATTTTGAAAAACTTTACAAGAACTTGCTCTTCAAAATTTCACACTAGAATATTGGTAAAAACAGAATTTGCTTTTTTTTAATGCAGCTTATGTATAGAAAAAATAGTAACTTAAGCGGCTGCTTCAATTTAGCTCAACAAAGCTCAGATGTTGAATACTTACTGTTCAACTAAAGAATAAGCTATCTAAAGGCACTGTGATTATACTTGCACACCTCTAGGAGATACGATGAGAGCGTTATTTTGCTTAATACTAGATATTACTTTCAAGATATGAGGGGCTTCAAGATGTAAGGAATATTATAATAATACTGTTCTTACACATATTCAGTATATGGTAACATTTAAAATATTTAATCTGTGACTTACTGTACAAACAAGAGGAGCATTTGTTCCTAAAACATTAATGCACGTCATGTTATCCTTTTAAATCTTTCACAATAGAGTTACTGTCCTATCTTTAATATGGAAGGAAAAAAAAAAAGGCAGGACCTCTCATCTTTGTGGTATAAGAATGTCCCGTTCAGCATTTCTATGCTGCTTTAAAAGCAGATATTTTAAAAAATGTCTATGCTAAAGCCAAGACTTTGAAATTACTGAGAAAGAAACAGATTGTCCTTAGTATCTCCCAAGTACGTGAAATGCTCTTGAACAGCGCTCCATGAAAGCTGTTTTTAAGTGATATAAATAAATGACAAAATCCATTGATTTAGAATTTGGTTCAGTGAACTTTACACTTGATATCCTGACGTATGATGTTTGGCACCATATGATAGTTTCCTATCACATCTGCTTTCTCTGCGTTCCTTTTACTGCATTTTAAGACTATAAAAAAAAATATAGAATTAGAAATGTAAACATGTATTTTTTGAGAAGATAAGGGAAAATCGGTCTACATAGTGTGTTAATTAAAGGATGAATAATATTTTTTCCAAATGAAACTGTTTAGTCACATATTGTCTCTTCAGCTTTGCATCTGAAACAGTCATTTTACAATACTAGTATTAAATAGTGCTCAACTTGCTTTCCAAATGTGAATCCAAGCAGCTATTTCTACGTGGCCCAGACTTATCTGTCCACAGGATTTTCCAGTTCACTGTAAGATCAAATCTCGCATGTTATATGATCATTTGCAGCACTTTGCTTTTCCTGCCAAGCTCCTTATGACCAGATACAGACAGCGAGAATGAACTTCTAAATAGCAAACTTTTTGTATCTTAAAACAATACATGTAGCTGATGTGAAGACACTGATGAGACTTCAAGAGCTTCAGTGACTTATTAAAGCCAAAGAAAACTATAGAAATTGAATTGCTTTGAGTTTTGTGTTGGTTTGTTTGGTTTTTTTTTTTAAATTATTGGGAGCAAACAAATGAACAATGGTTTCTTCCAGGTATCTGTCACAGTGATGTTTGGAATTAACAGTCTGGTCCACTGTGTAAAGTTAAATATAACAAAAAGGCAATAAACAAGAAAGTGGGGAAAATCTAAATTAGAAATCTCATTTTTCTGTCATGAAACACATTTTCTAAGGGTTTAAAAAGTCATCTAAGTCCACAGATTTTAATTTTCTCAATTTTATCTGGAATTTTTTTAGCTGATTGTTTTAAATTACGGATGATCACATTGTCCTCATTTTCTACTTCTGTTGAATAAATTCCATGGCCTTCCATGAGTCATAAAGTAAGTGAATCTCCTCTTTCTCTCATGGATTTAACTATATACTAAAACTGAGGCCTTATTTTTAACAAACAAGTAATCTCACTGATGTTATGCTGAGACTTCTATGCACACCCTAGTACTTGCTGAGACAAGTATGCTTTGGTACTGCATGCTCATATATGTTCTTTCATGCTGTGTTGTCTGTCAGACAACTGAAGAAACCATGAGTGCAGGATGTATTTTCAGAATATCTCGCGTGGTGTACCGGTCCTCTAACCTCAGGGGCTTAGAAGTTAACTGGAACTGCGTATCTGTTAGCCAAATCCTTTGTGCCGTACAGAAGATTATACTTGGAGCATGAGATTCTTCTGGCTATCTTTCTTTTATATTTACATGGAAATTAAACCTTTTTTCCCCATGAGAAGAGTCAAGCGAAAAACTCCAGTTCTGTGTCAAGGGTTTCTGATGTTTGTGGACGTGTGCGTGTGTTGTATGCTTCCTTTTGCCAGAACTCCCAGTGTCTTAACTGCTTTTTGTGGTGGGAGGAGGTTTTGGTGAGTATAGCTTTAAAGCTAGTTCTTTAACCTTTCTTTTAGCACAAGCTTTAAATCACATTGCTAGATTTGTAGGTTAACTTACAGCCTGATTGTCGCTCTGTTCCTTATATGTAATGATTGTTAGTTAATAAAGTCAGTGCTCTGTAGTCTCTGTCAGTTAATCACCACCCCTGTGAACTCTTGCAGGGGCAAAGGACTCGGGCTAATTGACAGATATTTATTTAAAAAGATGATGTTGAATCTTCTACACATCAGTCAAAATAGTATGTAATTTCTCTAGAAATGGGGGTTTATTTTTGTAGGTTAGGATTTTTTTTTTAAGGTTAATTCCTCTTTCTGCCTTTGTATTGCAGCTACCAGTTGTTTTTCTCTGCTGCAAAAGCCAGATTTGCACCCGGCCTTGTTAGTAAAATAAACCCAACTACTCGGAATCATGGAACATGTTAATTCAAGTGTTTATGTGGGCAGGTGTTTCCTTTTGTTTTTCCTTGTTTTAAAGGAGTGATTGACAGCACCTCGCGAGAGGGCAGAGCCTAGCTTTGCTTCTAGTCTTACTGCTGATGCTCACATGTCAAACTGGGGGAGTGTGTCCCAATGGAAAGACGTGAGTAACAGTTAAGTCTCTCTCATCTCCCCGGGTGGGAAAACACGTACACACATCGAGAGCGAGTCTGAAAGCCGCGGTGACTCTTGTCTGGTTTTTGTTCTCTTGACATAGGTTTTCTTGATACTAACCTTAAAGCTCGCTCAGCCTGTTTCCATAGAAATGCTTGTTTGCGCAGCGGCCCCAGCCACCTCTCGTCTTCTTGCACGTCCTTGCCGAAACAGAGGAATGGTCAGCTGTGTTGTGAGATAAAAGAAATGGACTTAATACAGTAAAAAAGATTTGAAAACAGCATTGAAAAGCAAACTAGTTCTGGATTCAGCAGAATGGAGATAAAGGGAAATTTTCTGATCTCTAAAAAAACATTGAAGAGGAGCTAGAAATTTGTCTGTCTGTCATTGAAATGAGCTTCTGAGTACAGAGAGGAAATCAGATAAAAATGTCAGGACTTTAACACTGGAAGTAGAAATGATCAAGAGCCACTTCTCTGATGATATAATATTTGGTGTAAAGAAACTCAAGGAAGTACCTTTCCACGTAGCATTCAAAATGCAGCAAGGCCATTAGGAAAATTAAGGAAAGGAAAATACTTCAGGGCAAAACAAAAAAGGTGCGTGATTAACTGAGTTACAGATGAGTGTGTGCATTTATGCTTCATTATTTTTAAGAAAAGAGTGTTCTTTGACTGTATTCTTCCTCCCCAACCCTTCACATGTTATTTGTGTTTTGGTAGCCTTTAAGGAATAGAAGAAACTGTGTGTGGTTGTACAGTGCCTAGTGGGGTCCTGACTCGGTATCTGGCTATTGCAATGTAGGTACTAAATAACTTGATTCATCTAGATTCTATCTAGATACTACATATAATACCTGATAATACGCGTAAAGAACCATTTCAGTAAGCATAAAAGGATGTTTGAGCGCTAGGAGCTTCAAATGATGCAGCTTTAGCCAATAGTGTTTATGTACTTCATTGTTCAGAGAGAACTTCCATCAAACTCTGCCTTTTTTTCCTCTTTCGTTATTCAGTCTGTCTTTTCCCATACCACACCACTTGTTCAGAGCAGTTCTGCCTCCCTCATAACTGGCACTATACTTCCTCTTTTCACCAGTTTTTTGTGTGCCAATCTCATCATATTTGCTCTATGCAAAGTGCCAGATGTGTTGGCAGGCCGGTAGGAATTATTTTTATCTACGATAAGGAACGGTTTAGCTTTTGTGCCCTCAAGTAGCTGCAGTAAGACAGTGTCATGTTTAACTTTAGTCAGGTAAGTTCCACTTAATGCAAAATGATTATAAAGCAAATTCCCTTTCTGTTGAAGCTTTTAAAGCAGGAGGAAAATGCAAGAGATGATTTAATGTGGGGCATGTGTTCATAGGTCAGAATAACAAGATAGTGTCTTTTTTCCAGGCTGTTAGCAATAAAAGAACAGTTGCACATGGTAAAAAACAGTATGTTCTAGACTCCGTGCCAGTAAAAAAAAAAAAAAAAGATTATTTTGCGAATTGGAAAAAATCTTTGGTTCATGTAGGTTGATAGCATTTGTTAAACAAGACTGCAGGTGAAAGGTGTTCCATAAGTAGTAATAACTGTAACAGCAATTCAGTGAACTGGTAAGGCAGTAAGGTTTTGATAGGATGTAGAATCCTTTACTCAGGCTTCCTAGAATTTCTTTGAAAAAACTTTCACATTAATCCAGAGATGTTTTTGCTTTGCCAGCTCTGCCCAAATTTTTATAAAACAGTCAATTTATCTTCAGGAACAGACTGTTGTTTTCCCTGATAATGTTAACCAGACTTGTGGTGAGGCCAGACACAGTGGCATTCAAAACAAGTCATAATTAATATGAACCACCTTATTTTTCAGATGGCACCTGGTACTGTGAGCAGAAAACAGCTAGTGTGCCCTGTTACGTAGTTCAGCATAAAAAGTAAGGTTCAAGTAAAATATACACTCGCAATTTTTTTATATATAAAAATATATTCAGAGCAGAGCATGAAGTTCTGATTTCAACAGAAAAAAGTTTGAGGGACTAGCTGCTGCGTACATCAGCAATAAATATTTTTCCTTAGAAATTATTATAGTTGATAATCTGATGTTTATAATGATATATCAGTATTGCATAATCTAACGTTTGCTTCATCCTGTCATTATTCATTGCAGTAAACTTGCATCTGACATGTGGTATGACTCAACCCAAAGGTCATGTTGGAAAAGTATTTTTTAGTGTTTGAGTTGCTTTTATGTTATATTTTACTGCATACTTTTGGCTTGATGTCTAGTAAAAGGCAGGCTGCTTAACCTATGCCAGTACTTGGAAATAAAGATGCTGCTTGCTCAGGGGTCCTGTTCAATGTGAAAAGGATATGCTCATCTGTCTGAATTCCGTCACCCTACCTTGTGACTAGAAGGGTTATGGAAACCAGGAATTTGTGACTTTGTATATACCATGACATTCTAAAGACGTTTAATGAAAGATAAATCATGTAGTTGAATGACTTGTTCACATTTTTACCATTCTGAAGGGGTGTGAAACAACGATGAAATACTATAAAGCTCTAGCATGGAAGGGCTGAGTGACTCCTAAGTCAGGAAGCTTTGTTTTACTCCACAGAGTTGAGCAAACATAGAAATCAAATCCAAATGGTCTGTGTCAGTAAACATTGAAATAGCGCTGGAATGTTGTTCTATCCAGTTCTTATTAGCATTGTCAAGATTTGTACTGGAAATTTTGTTTTTATCTGGAGTGAGAGTCTCACCCTAGATCCTGTGTTGCATCCTCCACTTCAGCAGGGATTGGTCGTCCTTAGGAGCTCTGTTCTAGTTTCTGGTTAGTCTTGAATCCACTGACTTTTGGCATTGTCTGCAAAGATTAATTTCCAGTGAGGGCTTAGTATTCCTCTTAAAATGAATAGGTTTTTTTCCTGCCAACTGGGGGGCTGAGACAGAAATCAAACCCCTCTTTATATACAAAATGTGTGTGTTTATACACAAGAGAAGTTAGGTATAGTTCTTCTACTAATGCCCTTGTACTTGAATAGAAGGGAAGATTCACTTGGCAGATGATTAGTGATTGATTCATTATCTTTATGCTGGGCCTGTTCCTTGGTAAACTGTGTGTTTAGGAAATAATGTAGACTACTGGCTGGTAAATTTGAAGAAAGACCAAAATTTTGATTGGGATCTCTGGCTACATTTTGAATGATTGTCGTTGCTTGAAATATTCTTTTTAAGTGATTATGTAAGTTACTACTCACTATTGATTATAATTTCTTAAATTTATAATCTTGGTTAGACTCTTCTAAATCTGATGCTTTTGGGGAAAAATGTGGTTCAAAGCTGTTAGCTTCCTGAAATTAGCTGTACTTTAAGAACAGTGTGGGGTTGCAGTAATCTTCATTTTTAGGGGATGACTAACTTGATGAATGAGAACACTGTGAATACAGTATGCTCTTTCAGCTGTTGGCCTCTAGTATGAGACATTTCAAAATTCTGAGAGCGAGTTAGGCATCTGGACTGGTTGCACCAGTTCCTCGTGTAGGCCAGAACATTAACGGCAGTAACTTTTACTCACCATTGGTGTGGATTTGAGAATAACTTTTTATCTGTAGCAAATCTTGTGAGCCTATTAGTCGTGCTAAGTTTTAAAGAAGTTTATGGAGACTACAAAGAGAACTGGAAGAGCTCATGATAACTTAGGAAATGTTGACTGTAACTTGAACCTGGCTGTCTCATTCTGTGCCACAATTAGAATTTCCACAATCTCTGTTTTTAGAGGATTACCCCAATGGGACATGGCTCGGAGATGAAAATAATCCTGAGATGCGGGTCCGTTGCCCCATCACCCCTGCTGACATGCTGCACATCAGCACGAACTGCCGCACAGCTGAGAAGATGGCACTGACATTGCTCGATTATCTCTTCCATCGGGAAATTCAGGCCATCTCCAACCTTTCGGGCCAGGGGAAGCATGGGAAGAAGCAACTTGATCCTCTCATGATTTATGGAATTCGCTGTGAGTATAATACTGAAGCTTTTGAATTTGTACTGTGTAGATAAGGCAGAAACTGTCTGCTACTTGCAGTTAAACTACGTTTTGTAAGAATGGAGTATGTATTGTTGCCAGACAGATGTTTTGTTAGCTTTTGTTTATGAAGGAATCCTAATGGGCTGGTTTAATTTAGTTTGTTGTGGGTGTTCACCAGAAATTCCTTGGTTTTGAAATCTGAATTCAGATTTCTTTGCAACTACCAGCTGTGAGCGCACCAAGAGTAGTAAATATCGGAGAAATATTACTTTCTCAGATAATGGAACAAATAATAAAACAGATTACACAAATTTAAATATTGTCCAAGTGTTCAAAACAGTATGGTCTTGAATCTTAGTTTTTTACTTCCCGTTTATGTGTATTATTTCAAAAGACTTGCTGACATTGAGATGGAAGAAATTTGCAATCTCTACTAAAGGAGAGATTAAATATCATAAAGTCTGTGGATTCGTAACAGGAATGCGTATGATGCTAATGTACTTCTGTCAGCTCCAGTGTGCTTGAGTCTTTTGGTTATTAAAGCCATTATGCAGTAATGAACAGATATTACTTATACTGAAGATGCAATTTTTGTCAATTTAAAAGGAATCAAATGTGTTTTGCATATAGAATATAGTAGGCATAGCCACTATATTGAGTGAAGAAGAACCTGGACATACGCATCTTGCTCTGATACAGTGACTTCTCGTAGAGGATTACTCAGTGAATACGTTGAGGACAGCCAAGTCTGTTCCATGCGCTATGGTGTAAATATTTTCCAGAAAAGGAGGTGGGTGAAGGCCTCTCAAACAGCCAAGCATCTGACACAAGTGTTACAGCTCTTGTGTGATACCTTTGCTATGCATGTAAAGAGGAAACAAATTTAAATGTTAGTCTGGAATTGAGAGAGTCTAAAAATGACCAGCTTTACTAATTGAACTAGATTTTAATATACCAGTGGATCTCACTGTTAAAAGATTCTTTGTAGTCACATCTTATGTAGGTCACCAATGGATTAGTAGAGTGGGAATAATTTGCTATACTAGAGCGTTTTGTATGGAATTGCCAATTTGAAGTGCCAATTAAGGCTTAAGAACATAGCCAGAGAGAGCTTATTTTGAATGGTGTTTGAAGAATTTGATGTTTTGTTTTTATGCTTCTGTTAGGGCAATGTGTTTGATAGTTACACGGAAGAAAATGTGAAGAACGTTTGATAATGAGACTGCTGTGCTTTCTTTACATTGAACCGAGCTGAGGAAATACAGTCCTATTGACCTGCTTTTGTTTCTAGTAACTTGCTGGCTGTCTCAGGGAAATTGATAGGCAAAACTAACCCATTCAGTTTGCTGCATTAGGCCAATTTTTGTCTCGTTATATACCTGAAGCAGAAGACTTCAGGCTTCTACTGCAAATACATTAAATATGTATTTTTAAGGGAGATTATGATTCAAAGTAATTTTGATCTCCAAAACCTTTTTATCTATTGATCTCATCAATGTAAATGACCTTGTTCCATTGTGTTTTTAAAACAGATTTTTGTTGACACTAGTTTTTAGAAACATGAAGAAATGAATCTTGCTCCAATGTTAAAGCAAGTCACTAGCAACCCTTTTCCCCATCGCTTAAATCTGTGAGCACAAATCAAACAAGGAAATTTATAACTATTCATGTAGGAAGAACAGGTTTTTGGAAATGTGAGCATGGGGAAGGAATGTGCTCATGTGAATGAATGCTCAAGCTAGGGATTATGTCATTTCTATGAGGCATTCTGACCATGAAGAAATTGGATTATAGAAGTGATCCCTGCAGTTGGAAAAGGTCTGCAATGGCAGAAAAGTGACAGCAGTGGATCATAAGCAGCTGCATTCTGAACACTGGGCACAGAAACCACTGTCTGTGTCTTCGATGTCATAAGCACGGTTCGGAAGGTTTGGGATCCAGGTGTCTGAAACATATCTTTATTTCTTCTTCATGTTGACTAGTGTTGCTTTCTTTTGGGAACCAGTCCATAACAACCTAGGGATTGTGTATGCCTTCTGGAAAAAATACACCCCGTGTGAATCTGACCAGAGTTTGCTTTTTTGGGTACCTAAATGTTAATGGTTATTGAGATTCGCTATCAGCAATGACAAAGAATCCTGTGGCAACAAATGACGAAAATGCATGTAAACTTGATGAAGCAGCAAATTTAACAGTTACAACATTGCTCCAGAAATGATGATTTCATGTAATAACCTAATATGTCATCGCTGTGAATAATTAAGTTGAAATGAAATTTCGTTTCAGTAGCCTGTTTATGATTTTGCTGTGATGTGAGTGAGCGTATGGATGACTCATAACTCTCGAGGATGAGATTCTGGCCATGTTCAGTTCAGTGGCAGAACTCCTGTTGAGTGCAGCTGTGCCACAATTTCATCCCTAATATTTGTCAGAGAGGTACTGGGAAGAGCCCTGCCATGCCATACCCACTTTGCTTTACCAGTCCACAGGCCATCTGTTTTTTACTGGTGAAGTGTTGTTCCATGAAAACTACCAAAAACTGAGTGCAGCGCTAGCATGGGAACTAAATTAGGTTGTTGTCCTAACAATGTGGTTTGTTTCTGCTCTGAGCAGTAATACTTTGATGCATTATTTTAAACTTAAATGAAAAATCTAATGTCATCAGCCTCGCATTTGCCAGTCATAGCTAGAAAAGCTCAAGCTGATATAAAGGATTTTATTTTTCCTTTTGTTTCAAGCTTCTTAAAGTTTGTCAGTGGAAAGATATTGCTTCCTTTCTTTTTCTAGGAGCAAAAGAAAACACCAACCAAATCTGTATTTAATAGAGAGAATATTTTGTATAATATGCAGAAACTATTGAAAATGAAGAGATGTATGTTTATTAAAAACTCTTGATATACTGCTTAGGGTTTACCGCAAGAGAGATGAAAGTTTATCTGTGGAAGTATAAATTTTCACTTGTGGTATAAATTTGCTTGTGGGGTGGCAGTGGTATTGAAGAGAATTTTTGGGCAAGAAACCAAAATGACTTAAACACACTATATGTTATTAAGTAGCTCATTACTTCAGCCCTACTAAAAATGTAGACATTTTCTGGTGAAATATGATATAAGAACATCCACAGTTGTAATTTTCTTTGTGTAACAGAAAATACAGGTTTAGCTCTTTTGAGATTTTATAGCAATCTCCACAAATTAGTTTGGAAAAAAACAGATTTCCAAATTCAGGATTTTGCATATATAAGAAGCTTTATAACACAAAGGATGATTTTGCATGTCGTCTCGGAAAAAAATTGAGAGGGGATTTCTGAAGTTCATAAAAGAAAATCTATCGATAGTTCTTATTCTTTGAAATAATTCAAGTAATTAAATGAAAACAAAATAACATGAGTTATTTCCTGTGTGTTTAACTTTGTTACTGTTGACACGCTTTCTGTGAAAGCCTCTTGCATTTGCACATGTGTTTTTGCACTCTCACCAATCATTTTTTAACATATTTGTCAGTTTTGGCCAATTATGACAAGAGGAGAGAAGGTCAGTACCTACAAATTAAATGCAGAACAAGTGTTTGGGTGAAGGAAGGAGATACAAATTCACTAATTGTGTTAAGGGGAACCTGTGCCCTTAGTTCAGTTGTATTGTTGGACACCAGAAGTCCTCTTTTGGCTCCATACAGTCGTCTGTTGCTCAGGGAATTATTTATGCATATTGAAATAACTCTCACATTACGTACATAGTTGTTGTTTAAAAAAACCCCAAAAGAACAAAAAAAACCCCACCAAAAAACCCCAGTACCCGCAGAGGGGAGGGCACCATGGTGAAAGATGTATGAGTACTGTTACAGCCAGCTTAGTACTATTCTGTTGAATTTTCCCATCTGCTTCCAAGACTACTTCGTAGAGTGAATTTTTGTCGATTTCCGTTCATGAGTTAACATTTATTTCATCCAGAATACATCCCTGTCATTTAAATAACATAGGAAAAAAGTGTGATCTGAGAATACCTTATGGTAAAGTCTGATTTTTAACTATATGGTAAATGATGTATATTCTGTTTCAAATGGCACATAACTTTACTTTTTAAGATGCAATTAAAAACGTAGAATAGAAGGAAATTGGTAATCAAAGCTTGGTGTTTGTATTGTGTCATAATATTGCTTCCAGTAAAGGTGGGACCACCTTTCTACTCTATTAGTTGAAAGAGATGTTAATACACTTTGATAGAAGAATGAAACATAGCTATGTCCTCTTCAGAGGGCTGTTCAAATAGAAGTAAGCACTATACTGCTTTACAAAATTCATTGACACAATACTGCTTGAAGCAGACCACCCGCATTTGTTTAATAGGAAACACATTTGACTCCTGCTTGATTGTGTAACGTATGTCAGTTAGATCAGCGTATCTGTATATATATATATATTCATGCACACAACCCAAACATAATGCAGGTTGGGCCAGTTTAAGCAACTTGTAACTTGTGTCATGTAAAATCGGCAGATCGCAGTAAGTCACTACTGTTTCAGCTTCTCATTTGCTTTTACTGAAGGTTTTGATCTTAATAGCAATGCAGGATAAACAACAAATATACCACACTTCTGTCTGTCTTAAGCATTATCGTGCTTTTAAACATTGGAGGGAAGGGTAGTAAGTTGCTTCTCATGGACAAACTGTTAGCTCTAATGTTTCTCACACCAGTGGATCTGTTTTATGAGATACTGTAGACTGTTGCTGTTATATAGAATGTTTTATATAAATAAACATTACAGTTACTGAAAGCGTACACTATAGATACAGAATGTATTTAGTATTTTCCGTTTTCTCATTTTTCCACTAAAAAGCCTTTTTTCTTGCTGTATTTTTATAAACTACATCAATTTTTCCTCTTATCTCCTTTTTTCCTTCCTAATCTTCATATACTTTTTTTGCACATTTTCTGTCTTCCTTTCATTTCCTGTTTATAATTCTGGGCTTCATGTGTCTCACTTCTAAATATCGTTGTAGTCACTAACTGTCAGAGTGTATAATATATATACAATGGTTTAAAACAGTGTTACACCTAGATGCAACAGAGATTGCTTCAAGTCTTGGTTATCAGCAATTTTTAGACATGTATCTAGACCTTGGATGCCCTCAGGAGACTGTTGAAGAACTTCAACCAAAACTCAAACCTTTTCAAATTGGCATTTTGTCCTACCTCTTTAGTATTTCGTCAGCACTAGAAATTGATGAACTTCTGTAACTTGGATTGTTGCGACCACATTGCTAATTGTCGTTTCAGTCATTCCCCTTGACAGACCAGCTAACTCAAGAATCAGTCATGCTCTGGATACTCTGGAGGTTTGGGGGGAAGAGGAATGGGTTAGTGGCAGTGCTCAAGCTAGTAATTTGTTGAGGTTCTCTGATGTTTTCTGTTTAACCCATGCTTCTGTTTCTTCATTATATAGGACATTAACTAATCTTCCAAGCTATAGTAGTCTGAAAAGAAGTTGTGTGGTTTATATCCGCATGGATGAGCTAATCTTGTGGTCCCTGGAAATATTTTTTGCCAGCATTTTCTTCTCCTAGTAATAAATACCATGGACTGTAGCTCTTTGGAAATAAAAATTCACTTCAGCCTGTTCCTTTGAGGACTGCGGTGTTATCAGATGCTGTAGTGCATTTCTCCTCAACTGCCAGATCACGGCTTAGAGGTAGGACAGACTTCACTTTACAGTTTGAAAGGTTGAGTATAAGCAGACAAGAATTTGCCCAATTCTGCAGCGTCATGCCTGTGGCAGATGGGGGAGTTGAAGCAGGTTCTCCTGAGCTGTGTGCTATTCAAAACCTCTGCTCTGAATCTTACCAAGTGGACCACCTCCACGTGACAATTTCAGAAAAACTGCATTGTGGTTCATTCTGAAGTCCATGAGAGTGGTGAGAACACTGGGGCAGAACTTGGAAAGAGAGGAGGGAGAGTTTGCAGAGGTGTTGAACTATCTCATACTCAAGAGAGTGAGAAGCAAAGTCTGAAGAGTTCAGCACATCTTTAAATGGAAAGAAGTGAAAGAAAGCATTTCTGTTGTGCTTTTCTCATATCCAAAAAGCATTAGTTTTTTTCGTACAGCACCCTCGGGAAAGGCCTTGTGATGCAGCAGTGCTGCTTTTTTCAAACACGGCGTCTTCCTCAGAGCTGCAAAAGTCTGGCTTCAGTTCCAAATAGCTGCTTCTTTGTGAATCAATTAAATGCTGCCACATGGAGGGAAGTGATAACCTCTTTTGAGGCTAGGCAAGAAGATAATATGAGAACCCATTGAGTTTATCTCAGTGCCGCAGTTCTCATAAATGGCATCAATGCTGGCACTTGCTTACTGACTTTATGTAAGCACTGTAATTTAATGCTGGCTGTTGTTTTCTTCTTTCCTGGGCACTTATGTTTATTTCAATTACTTTCCTGGCCAGTTACTGTTTAATAAACTGAAATAAAGACAGCAATTTTGGGAAATAAAATAAATTGTTGGCAGTGTGTTTTCTCTCTCCTTCTCACACTTCTCTTGTTGTTCTTGCATTGTATGAGCGATGAATTTAATTTTCCATTCCTGAATGTAAGCAGCTGCTTAGCCTGTCAGTTGCAACTGTGATTGCACGTAACTTGATTGCGCATGATGTCCTGTCAAGCATTTGTGAGTTCGTAGGCTCTACAGAAAGAAGCAAGCTAATGCATTAGGTCACTTGGACCATCTCTTTCCAGCCGATGCACAGTTGTTCCATCCTGTCAATACTTCTCCGCTTTGGCCATACTTATTTAAAGTATGTGCTGAAGTGCGCTGGTCCTCACTTCTTGAGAGGCAGCTAAAAACATTCAGATAAGTGTGAGCGTAAAGGAGTTTTCTCAGTGACTTTAAATGTTGCTTCAGGAGTGTGTAACGAAAAAAGGGGCGAGTTCTGTAATTTGTAAGAAAGATGTGCTCATTGGGAAAGTTACTGCTACAAATACAATAACTTAGTTGAACGAGTGCTGGTTTTTTTCTAACGAAAATCAAGGGAGTCTTGCGTGGATTTCAGAAGTTATTACATATTCATGTATTAACAAGCCCCAAACCCTGAAGTCAGCAAGAAGTATTGGACCATTTATAACCAATGTGTTGAGTGCGATGTCCAAGGATCATCTTTATCAATACTGAAGATCCATCCAACCTATGAAGTTACAAGCGAAATAGAGGACTCTTTGTGTCACGGTTGTACTAATCACTGTTTTCTTTGGGCTGATTCCTCCATACGTGGAACTACTCCAGTGTTATGACTGTCTGCAGGGTAGTTACTACAGTGGGCAGCAGAGATGTCCCTTTAGGACCTAATTCAGAAGGATGTGGAGCGAGCTTTACTCTCGCCATCTGTAGAGGAGGCTGGTGGTTACCCAGTATCACTCAGGCTCAGTCCCTCCATAAGTAAAATATCCTAATGAACTCTAAATGGACTCCAGACAAGAAATATTTTCTTTACTATCGAAGGCCTATAAATGACAAAATTGAACTTTTTACGGTGTGGTTTTCGAAGACATGAAGAGTCTAAGAAAGTATTTGATCCCTGATGTTCTGAGAGGAAAAGCAGCTCAGCCACCAAACACAGATTGTTCAGTGCAAAAATAATGTACATTCATCTGGAAAACGCATTGCTGCATGCAAGGAGAGCTGTGATTTCACAAAATCTCGTAAACAGAATTCCAGTAAGTTGCATAGCTTTTCCTTTCCTGGCTTTGAACTTTCTTTTCTTCATTTCACAAGGGTTAAAAAGTGAAGTGAGGAGATGCCTCAAGCTGACTGCAAGTAAAATGTAAATAAATTCCTGCAGCGTTCAGGTTTCTGTCGTGCCAGTCCTTTCCAAACCCACAAGCTCCTTCGGAAGGGGAGAAATTTTCGTTGTTGATTCATAAGTGAGTTTTTCTTGGCGGCACGTGTGGTGGCGTTTGCCATGCAGATGGGCTCCTGAGGCACTGCGGTGAGGGCTTATGTAACGGGATGTCTCGGGAAGGGGGTGGTTAAAGCAACAACCCTCCTTTTTCCATCGGTTCTGCTGCCGGTTCTGTCAGATCGCATTGTGCTGCTGTGTAAAAGACAAACAGCTGTTTAATCAAATTCCCCGTAAAATTGTGGCTATCAAAAATGACCTGATGTGTGGTTATTGGCAGCGGCTCCTTGAAATCAGAAGCATTTATTTCGATCAAGTGTTATTGCTTCAATTTAGGTGATTCCATTTGTTTTGAGCATCAGACTTTGATTTCAAACAGTAAGTTGATCCTTTGGCAATAAACACATCATATACTTAGGTATGTTCCATTCCAAAACAGAATGATGTCTGATAAACCTTGTGGGATTGTTTCTCCCAGTGAGTAAAAGAAATAGCAAGATCTTTGCTGGCTGACTGTGATCATAAATGAATGCTCTGACATTTTGAATGTGCAAAACCAAAAGGTTAATTTAACTGAAGACTTAAAAGATGGTATCCCATAAGTCCATTTTTATTATGCAAAAAGAAGGTAATAGTTATCATGAGCGCATTAGGTATTTTATTTGGAAGGAGGTTGTTAGTGGCTGGGTAAGTCAAACGAGTGTTGGAGTCTTTAGGTCCTAATCTTTGTGAAAAGCCATTTCAGATGAAAATGCTTGTGCAGTCTGTATGGAATGCTGCCACTGCAATTTTTAGCTGTACAGCTATATGAAGTATGCAATTTTGCTTTCATACTGAGACCCAAATGTTGCATGAATATATATATTTTGGGAGGAAATGAAACGTAGATCTTTTTTCAAGGTATCTTGTTTTATTTGCCGTGTCTTTTTGGATTTTTGCAACATCTTTTTTAGAGCAAGCAATGTGTTTTCTTTTAAAAATGGGGGAAAAAATAGAAGCAAACGTATGTCATTTGTCCAGTATCATCGTAGTGGAGTACCTCTCATTTAATTTGTGAACTGAGGCAAGTCTGTAGTAGATGACAGGAAGACTTTTCTATTTTCAGATTATAAAACTTCTGGTTTGGTCTAGAATTATTTTCTTGTGGGGGTTGATCGATTCATTTAATGAGTTAGACACTTCATGTTTTTGGTAATTAACTCTGGTTATTAAACAGTTACATTTATGCAGCTGTTGATATTCTGTCACCATCAGAGAAAAGTGATCAAAAGATCCCTAGGGGGAACGCCCTATGGCCACTACAGTAACACACCGCGTGGAACTCACTTCAATCAAAGTGTGCAACCAGGAACATCAAAAATACTTTATTCCTGTAGTGATTAATTCGCCCACTTCCATTTCACAGCCTATCTCTGGTTCTGCAGTTCTGCTAACCTTTTGTAGCACTTGGCATGTCCGGCAAGGGAGTTGGAGATTGAGCAGACACATGCACGGATAAAAATGCTGTCGTTTCTTGCCAGAATGGTAAATTTGACGCTCCACTAGATGGCATTATTTGCATGCTTATGGCTGTCTCTTGAAGGGTCAAAATCAAACAGGTTCTGCTCTTGGTAAAATAGATAAAAATAGACCGGCTGGTTTTCCAGAAAGGTGGTAAGGTGTGTCTGAATGTAGGAGCTCTTCTGTTTTGGAAGAGGATACACTGGTGGAATTTGGAGCTTCTAGATGCTAATTAATTTTATTTTTGTTTTTGAAACTTCTGGTAGGGTCCTGTAGAGCTGCATGGGTCCTTTTAATTTGTTGAATAAGGGCATTTAAAATAATCTTTAATTTCGTGTTTCCTCTGGTTCTGTGATTTGTTAAAAACGAAATATTCGGGCAAATACTCTAAATAAATATTAATAAATATTAATGAAACATTCTGAAAAATTAACTTTTAATAAAATAAAATTAGATGTTAAATATTCTGATAATTCAAAGCTAGTTGTTATTTCTTTTGAGGAACAGTACATTGCCAGAATGAAATCTGAGCCAGATCTGCGTATAAGCATCAAGAAGGTGCTTGCTTTTCTCTTGATACATTTGGTTTCAAAATGCTTTAAATCTTTTAAAATACAAGACATTCTATCTGTGTTTTAGAGAGAGCAAGAACAGAGAAAGAGAAACCTCATGCCTTTTGGGTTGTACTGCTTTCTCATAACTTTTTTTTTTTAAAAAACCCAATCGACCCATAAACAGACAACAAAAAAACTAGCTGCATGTTGGAGACCACGTATTTTACCCGAAGCAGAAACACTTCTAGCAATCACTTGTAAAAGGTGAATGGTCTCTTGCAGTAGGCCTTTGATCTGGTATGCTTGAGACAAATGCAGAGAATAAATGTGGTTACAGCCGTCTGTCTGCATCCACCAAATCGTCGGATCTGCAGCTTCAGATTGACAGAGAAAGTTGTAATGATTGAAGCAGTGAATAATCCACTTTCACTTTAACCTGCTATTGAGACACAAGCCCGTATGTGCAAACACTTTTTATGCTGTTTGGTAGATATTTAAAACAAGTTCATTTCTGAAATGTTTCCTCAATGTGATAGAGTAATCTAACATTATTGAGGAAAACTTTCTTGCCCGTTCTTACAAATGGTTTAGTCTTCTATTTGCATAGAATTGTAATTAGCCGATTGTCTGAACAGTGTAATTAGCATTTTATAAATAGTTGCTGATTGTAGTTTAACACTTCTTCTGGCTTTCTTTGATGCTGGTCCATCAAAATGCACCCTTTTGATCCCAGAAAGCATTCCTACCAGACAGATACTTAATGTGAACTTGGCTTTGTTTTAGGAGCTGAGATGAGAAAACATTGTTTTAAATTGTTGGTTTTCTTGAAATAGTGAAAACACACTGCTTTCATATATGTTAGAAAGGAGATTTTCATTCTAAAAGGGAAGCAATGAGTGATATAGGCTGTTACCTCAACCCATCCTGTTCTTGAACTCGGGGAATTTTATAGTAGTCATAGTTTGGGGTGGATGGTGTCTTGGTAATTGTAAGACCTGTGTTACTGGGATATTGGGGAGTAGGAGTGGGACGCTGATAGGCTGATGTCAGTTCAGTCTGCAGAAATTTATGTGCACAGTCTCACTTCTATTCCAGTTATCTTGTAAAAGGTGTGAAAGTACAATGTTAGAGTTTAGGTCCTTAATCTGCTGACGCGTGTATTTATATAACACCCACATCATGATGGCATCTGGAAGCCACGAGAATTTGCAATATGAGCAATACACTCCTGGAAAAAACATTTTTCGGTGTTCCTAAAGTTAGTCCTTATTCCCTAAATTGTCTAATCACATGCTCACACTTAAGACCACTGACTTCACTGACGTTTTTCACATCTGGAGTGTTTCCTCGAACGTGCCTGGCTTTTTCAATTGTGTTCTTAGTGATATTTATGAATTTCCTTATTCTTTTGCCATGACATTTAATTTTCTTACTGTAGGTGAACAATTGCTAGGTATTTGTTGTAGAGCAGTTGTTATAAAATTAGCCATTATGTGTTCTGTCATAAAGTTACCTAAGATAAGACTCCTCATGATCTCTAGTACAGAGTTGAGTTCCTATTGTCCAAGTGGAAAGGGATTTGATTAACGTGGAATTTTGAGGTTTATATATTATTATAACTTAGTTGAAGAGTACAGTAAAATAATCTGTTTTCTATGGAATCTTATTTGCAGAAATCCTCTTTAACCGTATCTTCTGTACCTAGGAAAACAGGGCATTTCTTTTCTTTAAAAGCTGACAATTGAAAATTTCCTGAAAAAGTTCAGATTTTGTGAACATTTTATAGTGTTTGATTTTAATATTTGACTGTTTAAAATATTCTGGTTACTGACACAGGTTTAGTAAATCCTTCTTTAGGTGTGTGTAGTAGAATAGGATTTCAGTTGTATTTGAGGCTGCTCGTAAGTACCCCCTGAATACAGTTTGCACTATAAAGTGTGCACTCTAGTCTCTAGTAGTCTATAAATTTTGTAGCTGTTTGAAAGGTGTGAATGTAATAGTTAAACAAAGGAACTCTAGAAATAAAATGGAAAACAGAGTAATTGTTTGGTAGCTGAATTTTCTTTCCCTCTTCCCTCTCTCCGTGTTTTTAACAGCTCCCCCCATCTCTTTTTGGATGTTGTTTAGCTTGTGGATGAGAATGTTATGGAAAATTATTATCTGGTGACATGACTGACGTTCACAAGCATGTGACGTTGGAGAAGCTGCCAAGGTTCTGCCATCCCACTGACTGTAGCGGGGCGAGTTTTCCTTGAATGAGTACGATGTTGCCTTCCCCTCCTGCATCCCTTTGCCCAACCCTAAACAATTCTGAGTTTTGGAGGGGGGAAACTGCCTCCCAGCTATGGAGATCATACCCCCCCCCCCAAGCTGTCAAATGAGTAAACAATTACTCTTTTCAAAATTGTTTCAATATGGTCAATGCGTGACCATAATTACGTTTGAAGAATTGAAGTCTGAAGGCGCAAGAAGTAACTTCAGAGGTGCTTAATTTTTTCCTCTGCTGTTCCAATATTTAGTACAGCAGATCTTGTTGTCATACGCTATTTGTTTAATAAAAAGAACTCCAAATGTATGACCCTTATGTGAAAAAATGCATTTTGTTAGCCAAACCCCTAAATGATTGCCCCTCTTCATGATTCTGTGCAGGCAGAATCTGAAGCCTGTGTTTTTCATAATATCCATCCTATTGTCAATTAAAAAAATATTCTGTTCATCATTTTAATCATTTGAATTTTGAATATGACATCCTGTTGCTTTTTCTCTAGACAGTAAAAATTATGTTGAATTTGGAAATGGAAGGAACAGTTAACCAAATCTGTTTGGATTACACATTTAATGTAAACATCTTTATTTTACATGTGTGGCTGTTAGATTCTCTGGGGTTAACACTTTCCCTAATCTTTCGAAATGTAACAATAACAAAGGGAAAGTCTATGCCATGTTGGTATAAATGGCAGCAAAGGGAACTCGGCCAAGTCCATGAAAACAATGATTTACCTTTTAATTTTCTGAAGAAATCTGGTATTCATGGAGAACGGGAGGCAGCACAACCTAGCAAGATCCAAGTGCAAGCTATTGACATGAAGTTTGTTTTTTAGGAGGCTGATTTTGAATGCAGTATCAAGATGGAATATTCATGTCTGGTTTTGATACTGCAAATGTCTTCTCTTCCTCCTCAATTTGTTCTCAATTATATTTCTTGACAATTTAATGTTTTATGTGGGTTGTTTCGTCTGCTGACTGACTTCTGACCTTTAAGAGAGGATTACTTTCTCAGGAACATTGTTTTCATGGGGTTTTCATTTTTTTTTTTTCCTAATTAGCCCTGTTTTTAAAAAAACCACAACCCTTTCTCCCCCTATTTTGTACATTAGATGCCCCAAAAGTTTGGGAGTATATAGTCGTTTCAGACATCATTGCTGACGATCTTTGTGTTTGTACCAGATCATCTTCACTGCATTTCCAAGCGGGTTTTTTTTTTCCTTTGAACCACAGAAAGATTTATTTTGTGGTGCACAAGAAGCATTCTAGAACTAGTTGTGTCAGTCGTCTTTTTAGTTTTATAGGAACTTCGGCAAAAATATGCTGTGTTTCTAAACTAGGATGTGGAAGGCAAAACTTAGTATGATGCACCTGTTGGCTTTTAAAGCTGTCTTCCTTAATTTTTCTGATGCACACATGCCTTCCTCCTAAGCTTTTGCTTGATAAGGTTTGAACGTTGGTTCTTGCTTGCAAACCAAAGTGATTTCCTCTTCGTGCATTTCAGAATAGCCCATGTCTCTGTGAGTTCTTTGCGCAGATCTTTGTCTCCCAAGCGGTTGCTAGTATGTATCTGGTCTACAGAAATCACTCAAGCTCTTGCAATTTGTTAAATAACTGAACTATGTTAAGTCTCTGGTGTGTTTTCATAGAAAGCTTTGTTTAGGAAGTGAGGTTCCCAAAGAAAGCAAACTTTGGACCCTGAAAGTTTAAAAACAAGCACATCCTTTGTTGTGAATGTTACCGGCAACCATCCATTGTCCTAAATAAAAAGATCGCTAAAAACAGTCAGCCATCCTTAGATGATCTAAATCCTTTACTTCACTCTCCTTGTATAAGTACATCTGTCTTCCAAAATACTCTTGTCTTTTTGCCAAAGTGCTGAATTATATTGCTGAATGTATTTTTTTAATGTGTTTTTAGCAGGGTTGTTATGTGGCTCATAGATACTGTGCCGCTTAAAAATTACAATGCTTCATGCTGCTTTTGACTAGCAAATGTTCCGAAAAAGTCAAATCCCTTCTCACTGAAGTATTTCTGTCTTTTCTCATATGGACTTCCCCAAGTTAAATGTCTCATTTGCAGTAGCTTGCTTTAGTGCTGCCTTTCTCACTTTTTTTGGTATTTGACATACTCAGAATGAGACAGCTGAACGCTCTCCTGCATGGGATCATTTATGGATAGAGAACAGAAAGTCAGCATGCTTCAGTTTTCTAATATTGTTTGCACATGTTTTCGGGATGTCTCTCTCTACTACAGGTAAATCATATTTCTAATGTTATGGTGAACTTTTTATCTACTTAAAAAATACTCCACTGTCGTTAGCATTAGATTTTTCTTCAGTCATCAGTGGACTGTTATGAAATGTGGTTGCTAACGACCTGTTCGTAGAATAACATTTTAGATTGTAATATCAACTGGGTAGATTTATACATCTGAAATTCATTTAACCTTTATATCAACTATCTTTGTACTTAAGGGCTAATTTTTCATGCCTAATTTGCACATGCAGTTACTGTGACTGAGTATGCAGTTACAGTAAAAATCTGTGCAAACAGCAGGCGTTTTGTCTATACCAGTTTTACACCTTCGACCACCGTAACAGCTAAGTAGGAATTTCATGAATAAGGGAAAAGAAATAAGCACGCCTGGCTTTGAAAAGCTATGTCTGATGTCTTAGGTCTCTCTAGCCTAAAATCTTCTCCTCTGACTCTACCCTGTTTAGCTTGTTATCTGCTTTCTATGCTTTCCTCTGTAGTCATGTTCTCTCCATGAAAGGTAGTGGTCTTTCTATCCAGTATTTCATGGCCATTCCTTATCACATTGATTAAATGATAGCTTTTGTGATCAGTAAGTAGAAGAAGGTCTTTTCCTGTCTTCCCTCAATAGAGCAATTCCTGGGACGTTTTATGTCACAGCTCTGGCACTCATCATCTTTCTCAAGCTCTTGTCCTACATGGCCTGGGTCCCCTAGTAGGAACAGCTCGCTGCACCTGAGACTATCTTGTTCCTAATAATTTATATTGCTTTTGATTTCTCTTTGAATTAAGTGACATCCTGGAATATCCCATGGATTACACTGTAATAGTTAAAATTCCTAGCTAGACTGCTTTTCTATGAGAGTTTTCTCTGACCTACAATTGATTCAGTCACTTCTCTAAACAGAGCAGCAGACAACATGAAAGTCGTTAAAATGTATTTATGAATGAAATATGGACATTTTTTCAAAATAACCAGAGCATATGACTGTTTTGTGTACGACTACAGAAGTGTTTTTGTACGTACTGACAGCTGAAGTCATATAAAGAGTTAAAGCACAACTATTTTTATTGGACACTACTGCTAACATTTATAAACCCATTTCTCTGTGTAGTGCATATTAGTAATAGATTACACTGAGAAATGTGGTCTCTATATTTACAATATAGAATGTGCTTTCCTTTTGCTGACACCTATGGAAAGGAAACTTGCACGGCAGCAGATGATGATTTCAGTTGATTTTCCTCTTTTCCTACTCCCACCCCCTTTTTGGAGACATAATGGAGGGGTTCTAAAGCAATCTCTAAGTAACGTGCTTGCTGTCACTTGCCAGTGAGAAATCTTGGGGCTTTTAAAGCGCTTTTGAATTAGCTTTTTGATGCCACTGTTTGCCTCCTGTATGTTCTCTACTTTATTTCAAATTGCTTTTTGAACAGATCTATAAAAACATGTAGAGCATCAGAAAATAAGTGTGTTTTAAAAATGATGATGACTTAAGAGATACAGTATTCCACCTGACTATGTTAGATCAGTAACCTGCAAATTTCAGTTTCTGAGGACTCTGGGCTCATTTGTAACACAAAGGAAAAGTACAAAGCTCTTAGTTTGTGCAAACCTGGAATTTTGCAGCTGTGGGCTTCAACTCATTTGTCTTAGAGGAGCAGACCATATCCTGTTCGTAGGACTATACAACAGCTTAAGCAAGTACTTCACAGGATCAGGATCCTATTTGAGAGTAAGATCGAAAACCCACTAGGTTGAAAAGATTATTTTACTTTGCAGTATATGGAAAGCAACTGATACCAAAAGGAAAATAAGAATTTTAATCCTTCAAGCATAGTCATGTTGAGTAAAAGCATATATTACAGCTTTGGATTGTTTTTTAAATGCAGTATTGCACATCTTAATCTGGAAAGTTTAGATGTACTGAAGTTTTAGAGGATGTTAAATGTTCAGATAGTTCTGTTTTAATTCACGGGTTTTGAACCTTTGGGTTTACATTTTCAAGTGTTTTTTCTGCAGCCAAGAGGATTATAAATTTCTCTTAACGTACAGTCAAATGCTCTCAACTGTTGATGCTTTACGCAAAATATAAACCACTCAAGCTTACAATGAAATGGTAAAAGTATGCAGCAATATGGGGAGGACCTTGAAACAGCTGACAATGCACAACATGTTTCCTTCCCAGTTTTAAAGCCATTTGTCCAGATGTTGAAACAAGTATTTCTTGTCATACCTGAAATAGTCTTTTTGCTCCCTCTGTTTCTTGTATAACTGAGCTTTCCCTTCGGGTGCAGAGGTTGCACATGATAACGAACCTGGTTTGAGTTGGCAGCAGGGCTCAATCTGTGTGAGCTTTGTTTCAAAATACTCAGTTCAACTTGCGAGTCAACGTTGTGTTTATATAACAGTTTGGCAACTTAGCACCAAGTGCTGGAAAGTGCATAATGTAGCTCTTTAAATGACTTAATACTAGTAGTAACCTTTTCAGAAGATTCTAATTCTGTATTGCATTTTTATTGGATTCTGATGAATTTTGAACTGAGCTTTAAAAGAAGGGTTTTTTTTAATAGGGAGCTTTATATGGCTTCCTACTTATCAGACTTACACATATTGTGGGGCACTACCAGTGAGAAATAAAGCTTTATCCAGTTTTGGCTTCGGAGTGCTGGATCCTTCTGTTGATCAGTGTTGCACAGCTTGAATGTAACAGTGCAGTTTCCATGGATAGAAGTGTAGATTAGAAAATTTCATAGACCGCTGACATTTTTAAATATGTAACTGTGCATATGTATGTTTACTTAATTTTGTGAATAGTTGTTGAAATCACATCACTGTATAGCTTTGGCGTTTTTCATAATGTCATTGTATTCCTTTAGGCAGTGTCAAGCAGGAGGGCAGTTCTAAAATTTTCAGAGTTGCTTTGTTCACCTTGTGTGTGTGACAGTGTGTGTCATCTATGCATTTTCCTGAAAATACGGATTCATGCTGATTTTCACCCCTTTGTGTTTCTCTCTAATTACAGGTCACCTATTTTACAAATTTGCAATCACAGAATCTGACTGGTACCGAATCAAGCAAAGCATAGACTCCAAATGCCGAACAGCTTGGAGGCGGAAACAGCGAGGGCAGAGTCTTGCCGTGAAAAGCTTTTCAAGGCGAACACCTTCATCATCGTCTTACAGTGGTTCAGGTAAAAAACCAAACAAACGTCCCAAAACCCACAAAGACCAAACAAAGCCCAACAGAAATGGAAACTTGCAGTAATAATGCCATTTGTTTTTTCAATATACCTGAAAGTTATTTGGATCTTAAGTTATATTTACAACAGGTGCCTGTAGTACCCACAAATGTGAATGTTTTTGTGTAACAAAGGTAAATGGAGAAACCCACATTTCTCGCAGTTGACTTTTTGGAGTGGATTTTATATTATTGCATATTTTTTTTTTAAGTACCATTTATCATTAGCAAAGAGGCCTCTCTGTTAGAGTGTACGTATATCTACAGTGCTCCTCAAGGAGTGTATCCATGTACTAAATGAAGCCAACCATCTGTACTTAAGTCATCATGGGCCTTCAGCGCAAGCCAACCACCTCCGGGTAGATTCGGAGTCCTTTGCAGCCTCGTGGGGCTTGTACCAAAGTAGATCCTTGGTAGGATGAGCTTCTAATCCTGTTTCATCTACAAATTGCAGTCATGCTCCTGGTTGCAGTGCATCAATGATCCTAGAAAGGAAATGAGATGTGTGTGTGTGTTCACAAAGAGAAGAGGGAGAAGGGAGTCTGTCTCTAAAACAGTAGTAAAATACAGATTTGCCAGAAATGAAAGTGTAGTATATTCCAGTCTGTGAGAGAGATTGACTTTGTTGATTTGTACGTTATCCGAATGCCTGGCTTCACTGCGATGCTTGAGAACGTCCATCCACATGTGTTAACTGAAAAAGTTTCAGCACATGCAGCTTCCTGCCATCATACTTTTTTTTTTACCATGTTCAATTTTTTGAGTAGATGTTTCTGCAACTGATGTTTGTAAGAGGAGTCAAGTGAATAAATTCTTCTCCGTGTGTTCACACCATTTAGTAGGACATGCTAAACTTTGTTCCTGAAGTATTTTCCTCTGAAGAAATTAAATATGTCGTAGGTGATTCTACATTTCCATATAGGTATGTAGGCATGAATAATAATACCAAATGAAAAATACTGACCTAAGAAGTGTTCTCATAGGACACTTCTGGCTCATGCTTTTAATATAAAGCAGTGTTATGGGACATTTGTACATCGTATATTAAAAACAGTGTTTTGGAAGTGAGCCCAAAGAAAAGGAAGTAAGTTTATTTGCCTGCGTAAAATTTTTGGTTGCATGTTAACACTAACCACTGTATCTCATGCAAAGAATGCCAAAATCTGCTTTCAATGGAAAATTTTATGTGCTGGAACTGGGAATCATATCCAAAATTCTCAAATTAAAACAACTAATCAACATAATGATAACCATAAGCCATATATGTTGATGGGATTTTTATTTTCAGTCTCTTAGCAATCAGTATTTCAGAATAAAAATGCAGTAGTAAGTGGATATTATGGGCCTGTGCTCATTAGACTGTACTCTTGAATGTTGTTGAGATTTATTATTAAAAAATATTAAACTTTAATCTCCTGGTTTGGAGATTTAGGGAGTCCAGTGTAGAGATGTAAAACACAGACTCAGGCTCAGTGAATTATTGTCTTCAGAAGGCCATAAGATAATAAATTTTGGTGGTGTTTTTTTTTTTTGTTGTGGTTAAGCTGAAAAGTCAATTTTTCCCCCAATTCCACTAACCTGATTTGTGAGTAAATTGTTCCATGGGTACAAAGACAGCTGAATTAATTCCTGGGATTTCAGCAACATGCTGTCTGAGCAGGTGGGAGTATTGTGGTACAGATGCACATGAGCTGGTTCTGCAAGAGCCGTATTTTGGGTTGTGCGCCCTGGCTAGCTCATTTAGCTGGAACTGAGCTGGCTGCCTTTGGTACATCGATCTCCAGGATTTTCCCAGGAGTTTTTATGCCACCTGGGTCTCCCACTGTACAGGCTGTCTCATGTCCCAGGTCCCCTAGATAGCAAAGAGGTGACTACGTGTCCTTATAAAGATGTCTTTGGTCCTGAAGATGGTGAAGGTCAGCTGAGGCATCTTGGCATGTCATTGGCAGGACTGTATAGACTGTGCAGCCAAAAGTTGAGTACCGGCAATAACATTAACAGCTGCCTTTGGTAATGGTATGTGAAAATGTTCCCATGGATTCAGAGTCTTTTGTTAATTTTCTTTAAAATATTGCTCTTACTCAGAATGTCATTGGCATCATTTTCTGGGAGGCTGTAAAGATGTTAGATGAATTCACCACTACATTCGCACCCACTGTGAAAAAGCTTTTAGGAAAACAGACCCCTTTTCAGAATCAGGTGGTCCTTTGAAAAACTAATTTGCGTTCCAAAATCAGGTGGGAGTGGTATTTCACCTGAAGAAAGAAGAGGATGTATGAGGAAAAACAGGAGAGCGGCTTGAGAGGCTGAATGAGTATATAGGGAAAAGAAAGAGAAGAAAAGATGCAAGGAAAAAAAATGTACATTCACACATGTTTAAAAAGGTAACTTTTGCATGACAGGGCTGTAATTCCACCGCTCTGTTCAGGTAACTTCATGAACTGCTCAGACTTTGCCTTTGTGGTTTGACATCCCTGGAACCCCTTACTGGAATTACAGCATCATAATTCACAGGCATCTGTTCCTTATTATATGCACTGTATAGTGGATATAGCAGAATTCCTGCTGCCAGCTAGCAGGAAAGAGAAGTAATATTTCACAGCTCTGAAGTAAAGGAGGTCTGTATTTCACTGTTATGACAACATAGCTGTCAAATATGGCTTTTTAAAGTGTTACATATGAACCCAGACAGTTTTTATGGTAGCATTTGTTTCAGGGGGCAATTTAAGGTGAGCCTTGAACAGTCTGGAATTCAGCTACTTGAGAAACTGTCTTTCCCGCTATTGTTAGTTATAGCTGTTAAGATCAGCTTCTAGGTGCTTTATGTCAGGTCTCCACCCAGCTGTGGTTGCTGCTGTCTGCAGAAGAATACCTGTGTTTGGTTTCACTGAGTAATACGCTGCTCCATGTCAGTTCACATGTAACAGGCATTTGAGTTGTTTATCTGTTGGGTGGAATATAGTAGCTGCTTCTCACAAAAGATATAATGAAAAAAAAAAAGGTTCTTGAAAGATTGTGAATGGCTACTGTGTCGTGTTTACACTGTGAAGGATGTGGGGATATGCAGCATAGTTTCTTGTATAACGTCCTCTGAGCTGTTCTGAGAAGCTCTGGCTTTGGCTCCACTCACTCAGCGTAAGACTGTGACTTCTATTCAAAGAAGCTATAATTATTTAGTTTGATCAGGCAATTTAGTAGAGCGTGGTTCTGTGACTAGCCAGGTTAGGTCACTGAGGACCTTAAGCTGAGTGTATCAGCTTCTCTGATAGTTTAGATACAACAGTGGTGTTGCACACATTCAGTAGGAGAGGACTTTCATTTCACATCTTGTAACCAAGCATTTCAGATTGTGCCATGCAGAGGAAAAGTTTACACACGCACTCACCCCTTTTACCAGGTTAAATACAATAAACCTAAGCAATTTGTGGACGAACTTAAACCCACTGATTCTTAGCTAAATGATGACACTTTCCTAGGGAAGTTTCAGGGCTTACCCTAGAAGATATTCCCGTAGTCTTCAGAAAGCACTTCTTTTTAAGATGCACAGATGCCTTGAGTAGACGCATAGTATTGCAGTGTCTGCCATGCAGCTGAGCTGTTCTGAAAACATCATTGAGGTTTAAATATGATTTCAATGTCCTGAGCGTTCATGAATGAACACCATGTTCCCTGTATGAACTTTTTCCAGAGTTTGGTATGGTTTTTCCACTTCTGAACTTGTGATTGTAGTATTTTATATTAAAATTGTTACCAAGAGGTGCAACAAAAAAAAGGCTCAGATCCAAAACTGTTGTGTTTGATTGGCTTGAAGTAATATTTTTCATCAGCTATCCTTAGGGCCTGATAAATAGCAAGATAGCTTTCTGTTATGTCGTAGTATAATAATACATGTTTCAATCAGCAGAAATTTATTGGCACTTTCTTCAAGTGTTGCAAAGGAGCACCATTCTTTTATGTGTTACAGAATATTTTCTTAAATGCCGGTATGCTAGAAGTCTAGAATAACTTAATATTTTCTGTTTGGCAGTGAAAATTGTTGAACATCTCTACATATCATTAAAACTAATACTTTTGTTAGTCCTGAAATAGTCTCAAATCAGCATGGTCACTGCCCTGCTGGACATCCTCCCCTATGAATTAGGGGACTTGATTTTCCAGAGCTGTTTTTTAGCAGCAATAATTTGACTCATTAAAAAAAAAAAAAAAATAGCAGCCTGAAACTCACGTGTGTATGACCTGACTTTGATTTCTCTGGCTCTGAGGAATCTTGAGGGTGGTTGAACACAATAACAGATTGCCCAGGGAGGCTGCAGAGACGCCATCCTTGGAGACAGTCAAACTCCATCTGGACGCAGTCCGAAGTAACCGGTTCTGGTTGCCCATGCTTTGAGGAAGGGCATTGAATTAGATGATCTCCAGAGGTCACTTCCAACCTCATCTATTCTGTGATTTTTATAAGCATTGAGTTATTGCACACATAATAAATAATTCTGAATTATTTACATCTACAGGGGATTGCTATTCTTGAGCTTCATTCTTATGTACTTGTTGGACATGTCAAAACTTTTAGGCTTTTTCTGCTTGTGCATAAGAGTTTGTATAGCACGTGGCTTTGATTTGAGTCATGCAGTTAAAAATGATAACGGATTTCCTCTCTGCTCCGTTTATCATATGGAAGAATTAGCTATGCAAATACCATAGAAAAGCAGGAGGCTGAGCCCATAGTCCTTACGAAGCCTTACAAGTTTTTGGCGTTGTAATTCTGTGATAGTGTTCAAGTGTTAAGAGCTCAAGAGGAACTGATCTGCAGACAAAAACATGTCTAAGGAAACTGGTAGGAAAACATGAATGAATATCTCTTCTCTGTCCTTCACCCCCAAAGATATTAATTGAGATTGTTCTACATTTAATTGACTACGCAGTTTTACAGCAGCCACAAGATTTATGGGTTGCATAAAGTTGTTGTAGCAGACTGTTATATTTAGGCAGAAGTTGGTTTTCCTTATTTTATCTGGCTCTTCTGTTTGAAGCTGTTGCCTTTTGTTGGAATTGAGGTATTAATTGCAGTGGTTTGCTCTGCTCTTCTCAGCGCCAACACTTCTACATTTAATTGACTACGCAGTTTTACAGCAGCCACAAGATTTATGGGTTGCATAAAGTTGTTGTAGCAGACTGTTATATTTAGGCAGAAGTTGGTTTTCCTTATTTTATCTGGCTCTTCTGTTTGAAGCTGTTGCCTTTTGTTGGAATTGAGGTATTAATTGCAGTGGTTTGCTCTGCTCTTCTCAGCGCCAACACTTTGGTCCTTGTGTGTTTTTCTCGTTTTTTTTTTTTTTTTTTCCAACAAGAGACCACCGGGGCCGCAATAAACTTTTTTTTTTTTTTTTTTTTTTCCTGACAAGAGTACACATGGCTGCCATGATAATTTAGCTAGATACTCTTTTTAAAAACGTTAGCAGTCTATGGAGGGAAGGCAGTAGGAAATGAGGTTTTTGGGAGGAGGATTAATTGAAGAGTGCCTTCTCCCATTCTTTTAATTTCTCTTAAGATTGTTAAAGCTGTTATCACAGTTTTCCATGTTGGAATTTTTAATTAGTTCTACGACTTTGGGATTTATGTGTAGATTTAGGCTGAAGTGCTCAGCCTATGCCGATGTCACATATAAAAATGGATGTGCAGCCAAATCTTCAAAGCTGTTCTGCAAAATTGGAGGCATTTAGCACTGGATGAGTCAGGTTGAGATAATGGCTTACAGTATACGGTTTTATTTCTATTAATTGTTCAGTAATGGTGTTTTTCCTGCTTTTTGTTTTTGAGGACTGCTTTGCTACGTCTGACCTTTCCTTGCTAGGACTACACATCAAGGAAACAAGAAAATACATCCTAGTTTGTAAGCAGAAGTGTGAGGCTGGGAGGCCTATACACTAGGAAAACAATTTTGAATAACAACACATAAGGAGACTAAGCATGAATCCCCTCTGCTGCAGAATCTGTACCTCCTACATTTCCTTCCAAAATGAGAAGCCAGATGCTCAACTGATAAATATGAAGTATAATGAGAATAGGAAAGAATTAGAAAATGCCAAAGGTTTTGCCTTTGAAGTGAGGAATTTTAAAACTGATCTTAGTTGAGAATTAAACGCACACGTTCTTGAAACAGTTACCAATTACATTTGTCTGACAAATCTGATCTTCCTCGGCAATGTCTGAGGAAGATTAGCTTTGAGATATGTGACAGAAGTAACTGCTTCAGTGGGGGTGATTTTGCCAACTCTCGAACATTTGTCTGAGAAGACAGACTCACTTAGGCTAAATTTTCTTTGACTCATAAGCATGTGCAGTAAACAAATGGAAAATGTAAAAGGTCTGATTTCAACTTGGGAGGAAGGAGTATTTCAGCAGTCGGGTTTTTTTTCCCCTGTATCACAACTTAATCACCTGTGGAATGGTCAGTGCAGCATCTTCCATTCTGTGGGTGGCTCCAAAGCTATTCCATCTGGTGGGGGGTGCTTTGGGAATGCCATGGATAACGTGCTCAGTAGTAGCACTACATAAGCTGTTCGATTCATGTCGAAGTACCCCTTTGTAACTAGTGCAATGGAAAATTTCAAAGCAAGAGTTCAGCTGTATAGCTTCTCGGTGCCAGGGATTCTCTAATATATCAAAGTTGTAAATGTGAGGCTAGATAGTTTACATGATAGTGATTTATAACTGTTGACATATCCTCTATTCAAGCTGTGTGCTATTCATGTTTGTGTTTGTTTTTAATGGGGAATGTTTAAAAATGGATAAATATTTCTTTTGTCTGGTCAGAGATTTAGAGGGGAAAAACAATACTTATAAAGGATGTTTTGTTTTTAGACACTGTTGAATCCTCTCTCTTCTTTCTTTCTTCCTAAGAAGAAAAAAACCCCACCAGAATCCAACAAAAAAAGAAAGAAAACACAACTGTAGTTGTTGCAGTGAAGCCAAACAAATCTATTTATAAGTGACCGTGCGAGATGTACAGTATGATTGCATTCAGTCTGTCTCCTGTTCCCACCTCTGAAAAACGTAATAATTTCTGGTGTCTGTGAAGCAAAAGATGGTTTACAAATAAAGGTTTCTGAACTTTACAGTTAAAAATGTATTTCAATATGTGCATATAATATATATGTAAATATATAAACTTATCTGCTGCAGCTCTTATTTCTTTGATACTCTTTTATTGCATAACTTTCTTAATCAGAAAATAAATACTCATTATAAATGCATCTTCGTGTTTTCTCAGAAGTAGAGCATTGCAGTTTGTGTAATGGTAGGTATAAGCTACAGGAAAAGTACTGCTACAAGGTTATTAAATCTGTAAGTGAAACACATTGTCTTGCCTCGCTTGTGTCCCAAGTCCAGTTTTGTGTATGTGTATTTCCATTTACACTATACATGTTTGAGCGTATGAAGTTATGTATGTATGCATGCATGTGTGTGTATACATGCACACATCTAAATGAAGGATTATGTATTTGGACACTGTGGTTTGACTAGAAGTTAAGTTGTAACTCAACTCAGCTGTTGAATTACATAGTGGGGGACTGGGAAGCATGATGGAAAGACAAAATCACAACAGAATGGACTAGTGGTAGCCTATAAGAAGCAAGATGAATAACAGTGGGCTTTCTTAGCCGTTTAGCATCCTAACAAAATGCTATTTGTAAAATAAAAAATACAGAAAATTAATTGCATAAAATATTATTAGGACTGAAGTAATGGAAATAAGAGAAAAAGTGAAAGACAAAGAGGAGGCGTAGGTAAACCATCTTTCTAGAATATCTGTGACTTTCAGTGACCATGACAAAGCCACTGGCAATGGAAAGCATGATCTGGTATCAGAATTTGAACAAATCGCATTTTTATTTGGTTGACGGTGCAGTTTCTCATACTAGGTACAGGACTTTTCTCCAATTGTGATTTGTTACTCCCATCTGGAACTCTGTATAGCAACCGTCCATTGTACAACAGTGCAGGAAATACTGGAATTGCACAGTAAGCCTTAGGACTATATTTAAGAAATTATAAACATTCTGCAGTTACCTACTAGTCAAATGTAAGGTATTAAAGATGTATGTCCAATAGACAGCAAGAACATGTACTTGTTATGTTTTGCTCGGTTACTGTAGAAGTGTTCTGGTTGTAGTTATGTATTTGCAGATTGTTTACATAATTAGAGCTGCCTAGTTGAATTTTTCAACAAATAAGTAAATACTAGCTTGGTGGGTTTGAGTTAGTTTCCAGTTCCCATGTTTAGACTTAAAATTATCTTCTTACACAAACATTTGCAGACAGGATGAAAAAAACCCAAGTGGGTGATTTTGTTAAAAAATGTTTCCATTAAAATATTTGTATGCGTGGATAAAGCTCATTCTTGCAAAACTAACATTCTTTTTTCAGTATAAATCTTAGAGTATTAAGTAGAGGTATTCAAATTTTATGAAACATGTCTTCCTGCTGTGTTGGTTCAAAAAAAACAACCGTCATTTTAAAAATCAAAATATATCAGTCATCTCTGAGCAGGATGAGGCCTATCTAATGCTTATTTAAGCAATACATAAAATCTTGTAAGGAAATGATCTACAATGGAAGTAGAATGACAGTGTTTCTTAAATATTTTCATTATAGTTTGTGGTACTTGGACAGCTTGAAAGCCTTGTAGTATTGAATGTTACTACATGTTAGATGTTAATGTGTTTTACGTTGCCTTGTAGCATAAAAGTCATTGTCAGAGGAATAAATAATTTAGAAAAATTGTAAAACACTTAATGCTTCAGAGATTTCATTCAATGTATTTTCATGGTGTAGCAAAAGAAAAATGTTAAAATTGTTTACAGAATTACTGTATGTAAAAAGTATTTCTTCAAATACATTATTCTAAAAGCCCTTTGACAGTCCCGTTCTCCAAGATGTCTCAAGTAAAAAAAAAAAAAAAAAGGAAGAAAACTAGGACTGATGCTGAATCTTAGTATGATATTGGGACATGTTAAGGTTTTTCCTAGCAGTGTGTACTTGAACTTGTCACATGTGCTGCAAAAGTGTCATTGAATGATAGCCCCAGGTTTTTTTCCTGATTCCTAAAAGGATATATGGTATGTAGCGATGCTTTTGCCTGCTAGTGGTGTCTTAGTCTGTAGGAAGACCCATACATGGCATTAGTCTCTGGTCCATTGTATTCCACTTCACCCTTTCAGTACAGAACTACTGACATTATTAGTCTCCCGGTATCACTGACACCAAATGCATAAAGTCATGTTTCAAAAAAAAAAAAAAAAAAAAGTATTTGTGTGCTTTTATTAAAAAAAAAAAAAAAAATTAGTTCTTTTTACTTGCCTTTTGCCTCTTACATTTATAAGAATCCTTTCCCTGCAGCTGGAAAACCTAGAAATGAATCTATGATACGTCTACTTCTAATGCAAGTTGTTATCCTCTTGAAATCATGCGATGGTTTTCCTGGTGGCTGTCACTGTTAACCAAAGATAATACCCAGGTGTCTTCCTTTTTGTAGGGGCATTTTCAGAAGGCCTTACTTTGCAGTGTGAGGTAGTGTTTAAATTCATCCAAGTCAAGAAATCAACCTGCCATTTTGAGGTTTAAAAAAAAAAAATAATTCCAGGCTCATGTGTGTCAGTATGAATTATAGATGATGGATCTTGAAAAACAATTGAGAGATATCCTTTATTTATATGGTAACTTCAATTTATAGGGTTTTCAAATGTATCCTTGTGGTGGTGGTGGCAGTAACAGTTCTCAGCTACACAGGCACAAAAGAAAGTGTTGAACTGCTGAGGAATTGTATCTGGTTTTGCTGTGATATGACTTTTACAGTTGCAGAATCTTTAATCTAGATTCAAAAGATGCTTTTTAAACGTATGCTTTCTCAGAGACAAAATAGCCTTTGGAACTTCTTTGGAATTTGTAGGAAATCTACAGGTGAGCAATGAACATGCGTAAGGATATTAACATATAAAAGATCTGCATCTGCTTACTGACTGCATTCGTTTTTCACAGTTTTTAAGTATGCATTGTTGCATGGCCACTGGCATGAGATATACACATATAATAAAGCTGGATTTTTGTCTCTTTTTTTCAGAGGGTTCGCAGAGTTCAGTTTCAGCTTCTAATGAGATCCAGCAGAACCAGCCACAGGCACTACACTATGCACTAGCCAATGCTCAGCAGGTTCAGATCCACCAAATAGGAGAAGATGGACAAGTCCAAGTAGTATGTACTCAACTTTTTCTAAATTATTCCATTTAAACAATCTGGGTTATTGCAAACTTTGCTTCAGTTGAAGTTTAATGTTTTATTTTAAAAAAGCGACTTATCATCGCTTCTTAAGCATGATTTTCAGAAAATAAACATTGAAGGCTTATGAAAAAATTTTTAGTTATTTGGCAAAAATCTTCATGTGGGATTTGCTCACACAATTGTTGGAAATAAATGCACATTCATTACTGTGTATAGAATTGACTAGTCTCTACCTGGCCGTTTGCTTGCAGTTGCTGTAATAATAATAGCATGTATGATTTACACTTCAGAGGTAGTTCTAGCTAAGTCTTTCAAATGCATAATGCATTTATTTATTTATTTTCATTAAAAAACCCCAGTGGCATTTTTGAACATCTGTTAGCTGAATCCTTTACATGTGTATTCATTTAGATACATGTATATAAGAAAGTTATAATCAAAGCAAGAATGCATTTATTTATTTATTTTCATTAAAAAACCCCAGTGTTCTCAGGCATTTTTGAACATCTGTTAGCTGAATCCTTTACATGTGTATTCATTTAGATACATGTATATAAGTAAAAGTTATAAATATTGACATTTTTTAAGCCTGAGACTCCTACCATAACTCAGGCCATGATTATTTTTATATATGGTTTTAGTATACTCTGAAAAAACTCACCTTGGCTTTAGTTCCTGTGTACCACAGTTTGACTACAAGGATTGTTTTAAATTGAAATTTTTTTAAAAAGTAGAAGAAAATAATGAAATAATGGATTACGTGGCATTTCTGACATGCGGCATTCGGAAATAGTGAATTATATCTGCACACTCATTCTTTTGTGGTAGAAACCTGAGAATTTAATGTGTGAAATCTGTCTGCCATTAGTTTTCAAAAACTTCAGGCTTTGCAGTTTACAGCGTTTATGTGCAGTCATATAACATAGAAACTTTTTCACTGATGGTATTAGTGTTTTGAAGGTACCCAGAAGCCTGAGTATGGGCCAGCACTCAACTGTGCCAGGCAGTGTCCAAGCACAGAACAGAAAGAAATGTGCACAGACATGTGCGTACCCGTTCTGCATGATGATCACATAAGCCCACTTTCCGTAGAAACCAGGCTAAAGAAACAGGTGGAAATGGGCAAATAAACAAGAATTCTTGAGAGAGATTAGTCAACATGATAAACGGTAGTACTCAGTGGTCTGGCTGTTGCAAAGGTTTTAGTCAACGCCATTACAAAGAAGATTCTGAAGTACGATAATGAAGCATCTTTGGTAGATACTTATAGTATTCTCTCCCCAGGTAAGAGAGGCAGTGCAGGAGAGAAGCAGCAAATGTACCCAATTGAGTAATTTACACATAAAGAATGAAAACTCTCCATCAACACAGGGAATACTCAGGTCTGGTCATGTAGAGCTGCAAATAGTCAGCATGGAAATGGTGAAGTTGCTCAGAAATATGATGAAGAAAAAAGGGCTATGAAGGACAGATGCTTTTGGAATGTTATCAAAAGAAACATGTCTGTAAGACCTGCTGAAGGTTTACCAGAGTAGCAGTAGAAGAATCGCAGGAGAAAAGTGTCATGGAAGTTGGGGGAAAATTTCAAGATATGTGGCACAGTGTTGAAGGCAACTGACAGAGCTGTAAGCATTGCTTAAAAGGACTTAAGTATTAGCCAGAATATTTTTTAAGGAGTGCATGGAAGTGGAAGGAGTTTGAGATGAAAGTGATTGAGAGGAACTCCAGACAGCAACTGCAAGAGTTGTGGAGAGGAAATCGCAGTAGGGAGCGCGTTTTTCCAAAGTGAAAAAGGTGGCTTATAAAGTAAGAGAAAAGAACAAGCTGGAGTGTGGGTGTAAGGGATGCTAGGAACCGTTAGCTGTGAGATTCAGATAGGGTTGGAAAGTCTGGGCCACCCCATCTTGTTTTCCCAAAGGCCTTGCCCTTTCCTGTTACGTACCTGGATACCATATGACTGAAATGGAAGTTGAGGAGCTAATCCTGGAGAGTGATTGCTTAATGGAACTAGATCCTAAATGCTTTTAGTTACTATTCTCAAACTTGGAAGAGGACTAAAGAGAAGTTCAATAAATTAACTCGCAAACTTTTTCCCCCTCCTGTCAGTTGGGAGCATCCTCAGTGAAATAATGCTCTTTCTGCAGGAACTGGGTGCCAAGGTTCCATTTCCACTTCACTTTTGCCATAATTTTACAGTATTATCGTGTGAATTTCTTTGTCTCTTGGCTTCCCTATATATTTTAAAGAGCATATCTTCTTAACTGCTGTAGATCTTTTTGAGATTTAACTGATGACTGAAAAGTATTTTTCAAGTCTTGAAAGACAAGGTAGAAGGGAAAATTATATGAAATACATGGATATAATAGACAAAGCGGTTATGTTTATAGATGTAAGTGATGGAAGTTTGCCTCATTAAAAGATCTGGACCTGTCAACTATCCTTTAAATTGATTGTGGAATCTGGGAAAAATCCACTACCACCCACAACCACTATCTAAATGTTGTCATAATTTGTCAAACATGTAGAGGGGTCCTAAGTTGAAACAGATGAAAACAGTATTGCTTTTTCAATTCTAGGGAATGATACGTATAGATCAGGCGAAGAATCATTAGTAAGGTGGTAGTTATTTATACTATATATGTTTAAAAAAAATCAGTATTGAATTTGTGAACAAACTAAAAGGACTGTCCTTGAAGGCCAGCTATATATCTGCAAAAGATGAGTGAGCAGTTCTTTTTTGGAATGCTGCATGATACAAAGGTGAATAAAGTCACTGCCTCCCCCCTCCCTTGAGTCAGAAGGGATTGCTTATATTTGAAAACACTATAAATGGATCTTTTAAATGTTCAGTGCTTTTTCCTGGGAGCCCTGAGAGCTTGATGTTAAGGAGGGAAAGTGATTGTAATCTCAACATGGACTGGGCTGTGCTCTAATTTTATATACAGTCCCTATTGTCAGAGTGATACTTTCAGTATGTTTTTTCTTCCTATAAATAGGCAGTTTCCTTCCAAAGGAAATGAAACTGTTTGAAATAGAGGGATCTGTGTTTCTTTGAAAATCACATGCAATTGTTCTTGTGTTATAAAATAAGAAGAGCCTTTGACAGAATTCCAAACGATTATCTTTAATCTCTGTCTCATGCAGGCATATTAAAATGAACACAAAGCCTTATAAACCCTGAAGTAGGTTATTTAGAATCCAATCTCTCTTCAGGTAAATCACAGTAGCAAAGACTTTGCTGGGCTAGTCAGGATGCACAAGGAATTCTGTCCACTCTCTTATCCATGTTTTGATGAAATGGTAGGCTTGATACCATTCTGAAGTGGTGGGTATGGTCAGCATACAAAGTATTAACATTATTAAAACTGTTAGGGCAGATTCTCTGCTAACATAAACCAGTTTAACTGCATTCAAATTAATGACTTCATGCCAATTTATAGCAGCTTGAGAGATAGTCTTTAGCATGGTACTGTACTTCACCATAACTATGTGAATGTACAAAGATATACGGATACTTACAGATACCTTTTAAAACCTCACTCTTAGCGAGTTGTTAGTCTTGGCGTATCTGTTTTAAGAACTAAGTTTCCAAGGTCTTTAAATGGGATTAATGGTTCAGGCACAATGCTAATCTACCAAAGCAAATTAGTCCCATGCTTTGTGTATCAGTCAAAAATGCAGATACTTTGTCTATAGAGAAATGCACTACATAAAAATTATTTATTCTTATGCCTGTTTTCTTTCTTCTTATGTGAAAATGAACCATTCTTTCTTCAAAGTCACTCTGCTTACACTTTGCATAAAAAGATGGGGAATTATGGATGCACTTTATTTCTTTTTTTAAAAGCTATCTTTAATGGTTTTCATTGAATAAGCATTTTGCTTCCATACGTTAAGCTGTATTGAATCCAAGGTAATAGCTTCTTCCTCTAGTTTTGATTTTCTTCTGATGCTCCTTGGTGTTTTCTTTTGTTGCGGATCCCACAGGGCCATCTCCACATAGCCCAGGTTCCTCAAGGCGAGCAAGTCCAAATCACACAGGACAGTGAGGTGAGCCAAACGTTTGGGTGCCCGTGGAGCAGATGCTGGCAGGAACTTAGGGCCCCGATTCTAAAACTGTACCTCTGAGATCTGCTACAATACACTACAGAGACCAGTGTGGGTAGAAGTGAGAGCATGTGGTGGAGCCAGGATGAAGTGTGCTTTATGGCAGTAAATGCAATATGATATTTCTGTCTCTGTTTTGGGTTTTTTTTTTTCCTTCCCTTGGCCAGCCAAGACAGCTCTA
>NW_008795126.1:388725-466298 GCF_000699145.1 Aptenodytes forsteri | reverse complement strand
TTTTTTTTTTTTTTTTTTTTTTTTTCTCTGTGTGTGTGTGTGTGTTACACTAATGATTGCTGTATATGGCTGATGGTCTTCGTTGGAAATTTAGTGCTTACAGAGTATTACAGGAAACCAGCTTAGGTGCTTGTACTGCCATTGAGAAATGAAATTATTTTAGTTAGGTTTATGAACTGTGTTTGGAATACTCAGTGTCTTGAATTGTGGGAACTGTTGAACAGGAGTCGGAGAAACCTTCAGACGCCATCTAGTAAAGATACATTGCAGAATGAAGTGAACTTACCTTCATTACTGATCAAGTAATCTGGCACTGCAGTACTTGCACTTCATAATTTTTTCCATAAAAATAGTAAAGTAGAATGGAAATGGATAAATCCAGTACTGAACCCTCCAATTTTGATTTTTATTTCCCCACTAGGCAAAACCAGCCATTAAAGCCAGCTGAATTTACCTGAGTGAGAGTGTTATTGCTGGTTATTTAAGAATGTATAGAGACTCCTAACTGCTGTTAGATTTCTTGTGCATTTTGTTTACATGAACAAGCAATAGCAAAATAAGGTTAAACATAAATGCAGACTACAATTTGAATCTGTATGCTTTCCCTGTAGAGTTTTTTTTACTCAATGTTAAGCATATCTGCTTGTGGGTTAGTTTAATCCATTTCCAAAGTACCCTAAATCACATCTCATAAAACCACTTTTGGTGCAGAGGAATACTGTTAACACAGGGAGCTATTGTAGAATAAATATTATCGTAAATATTATATAAATATTATAGTTAAAGGCAGTCTCCTTTGAAGAGCTTGTCAGACCTAGGAAGAAATAAGAAAGGATTACAATGTTCTGGGTCTAAAGGAATGCATAGCGTGCTACAGTAAAGCTGAAGCAGTTATTGGGTAAAGAGCCACTGAAAAAATTATGATTCAGCAGATACTAGTTGTAATTGATCCTGAGGTTCAAGCACATGCCGGTGTCTATTGGCTTCATCCGAAGTTCCCATATGTTAGACTTTTAAGGACTACATTTGTCTTTGACAGATGAAAACATCTGGTTTTAAATTTATTACAATGTACACAGCTTCAAATAAGAGGATGTGCTGCCAGTAAGAGAAAATGCAGAAAACGTGCAAATGAAAGAAATTTTTTCCTCAAAGAAATGTGCTATTTCACTGCAAACCTCTGTGTTTGGGAAGCTGTTTTTTCTGAATCTCAGTGTACTTTTGAAAAGACATCTCTGAGCATATGAATAAAACCTTCATTTTGTAAAGATCCTACTTTTCCTTTTTAGACTTTGTAGCTACAGTTTCCTTTAAAATACTTTTACATTATTTACAGTTTCCTTTAAAATACTTCAGCATTATTGAGAATTTTTTGTAATAGATGTAATTCCTGTAATAGAACTATGTTGGTCTTTGGTATCGAATTTTGATAAAATAAAAAAATCTGTTAGCACAGGCAGTAAATTTATAACAACAAGTAGTAAATAGCACTCCATACATGTAAAAGTGTTATACTGCTAATTCTAGTTTAGTAAGGGTTTGATTTAAATTTGCAGTTTTATATAAATAAGGAATAACAAAAACCTTACCTCAAAAGCCATACAAACAAACTGTGCATAAAAATACTGTACGTTATACAGTAACTTTCAAAAAGCAAAACATGCTGGTGCTGAAAAACCTCCTTGCTTTTTAGTCTGTTTATCCTCTGTGGTTAAAGTGCTGACCATTGAATTGTAGCTGGATTGCCAAAATAACCCTCAGCAGAATTTCCTAAGTTAATAGATTTCCTTAATATTGAAGTTGTTTAATAATGAGAAGAGAAACAGGCCTTTTTCAGGACAGAGTAACTTTTTAAATTCCAAAGTTGTGTTTATTGTCAATGCTCTTATTTTACAGGGAAACCTGCAGATACATCAAGTTCATGTGGGTCAGGATGGGCAGGTAGGAACAGAACTGAGTTTTAAACAGCATTTTACTTTGGTCTTTGCAATTAATGCTGCAGTTGGAATGATCTCACATTAGTAGTGGCTGTTTTAAAGAGCAAAATCTGTTCTGGTCTTTCTGTTTAAATAAACAACTTGCAAAATGATAAAACGTAAGCGAAGTATTTTGTCTGTGGACTCAAAAGTATTTGACCAAGCTTATTTCATTACTCTGCAAGATACTTTGTCCCTGTGTTTTATACCTTCTTGTCTTTGGCGTCTTCACTCTTACATTTACTAACTGGATTGATTATATATTGTGTACAGTATGTTCTTTTCTCTGTTACCAACTGTCACTGTGGCCAGATGTGGACTGCAGTCTATGCAAACCTAAGAACATTTATTGCTGAGGTTTAAGCAGCTATTTTTTCATTATATGGCTGTCTTGGGAGAAACAGATCTTTCACATCTGCTTTTGTTCTTTTTGATAAGATGGCTTTATTAGGTGCTTATGCATACATGAGGTAAGAAAAAGAAGCTTTTACTTTGAGTGATGAGTCAGTAAGTGAGGAAATTAGCAGAATTCCCATGTCAGGTGTCAGCAAAATTGCTAACGTTTGATCTCAGATGCAATTTACTAAATGTTGAGCTATATTAAAATATCCACAACACAAAAATATTCCTGTAAGAAGCTTTCTAGCCAGGCCACTTGAATAAATGTGTTATGAATTTTTTTGTTCCTGTTGAATATTAATAAGTTGTGAGACATATGGCTAGAACTTGAATACTGCCCTGAATTGAAAAGGCTCAGATCATGAAGGTTCTTGAGCTCAAAGGCCTTCGGAAGCTACCAGTACTCTGAACTTTTGACCACATACAGTATTTGTGTGGGGAAGCAATCTAACTTGTATTTAAAAAATAAAAAAAAAACCACTTTAACGTCTCAGTAAAGAACACTTAATCAGAAGTTCTTTTGCAGAAGTGAGACTAGGAAAGGTGATTTTTTTTCGAGACATGTCAGAACCTTTGTTTTAGTACTTACTGTTCTTTCTTCCTTTGTGAAATACTGCTGTCCAAAGTACATCTTCTTAAAAGACTAATATTGTGTGGTGTTATGTCTCTCTCAGTGGCATGTAGATTAAGTTGCATGTTTTTTTAATTATAGCCTGGTACCATTATTTTTCCCCTTGAAATATCTATTCATAATAAGTATTCCACAAATCGCATCTCTCTCTCTTAAATGGAACCACAGAATCTAGTTTAAAACGTTGTTGCAAGCTCATGCTGCTTTTAAGGGAAATGCTTGGATGACCGTATTTTCCTGAACCCCCCTATATTAGGCAGGGAGAGGTGAGTTCTTTCATGTAACAGTAGCATTCAGCCGCGTCTCATGTTAAAATAGTCATGGAGTAAACTTCCAAACTCGAAATGCCCCTAAGTGGAGTCTTGCTGATCATCTGAGCAGTTGCATTAGTACATGCAGAATAAGGCTACACTGGAAGAAAGGTGTTCCAGAAGTATGTGCTTGTAAATGTGTGCATACATGTGTCTGCGCATATATATGGATACGTGATACATGTTTGCTGAAGTGTGTGAGAGCACACACAAGATAGGGAAGAAAAGCATGATTTAATTGATTGTTTTGTTGAAATCCACACCAGCTTATCTCTATAATGGCATCTGTGCTATCACAGAGCATTTTCATTGGGATAATCTTGGTTCTGTTGGAGTGGTTGTGGCTGTACACGTGTATGTAGGAAATCGGGTTAGCATCCAATTTTTGGTTTTTTTTAAGTAACTGTAATCTGGGCCCTGCTTTTAAACTTTCCTTGAAAACAAATAGTGAAATGCTGGTTTGGTGGTGGTTGTTTTTTTTTTTCTTCATGCACTCAGCTGCATTTTGGTGCAAAAGAGTAACTGCTTGTTGCTTCAGAATCAACAGCCAGGCTTTGTCACACTTCAGCTGGCATCTGCGCAAATTCACAGGAACCCTCAAGCTCTTCCAAAAGTATTTGCTGCTTAACTGTTTTCCAGTGGACCGAAAAATAGGAGCAAGCAAATATTTAGGGGATTTTTATCTCCATTCTGCAGTAGATATTGAAACCTTCATCAGCAGTTTAAGCCATGTGGGCCTGTTTTGCGCTGAAGTGGATGAGTAGCACTCACATGATTCCTTGCAACAGCTCTGTCTGTGTGTTATGTGAGGGGGTAGAGGGGAGGTCTGTGGCTCAGCTGGCTTCTGCTCATCAGCTGATCTGTGTTAAGCGACCATTTTTTGAGCTATTAGCTCATAAAAATTGCAAAGGAAAATGAGTTAAACTAAACTGTGGTTTAAGAATGGAAGTTGAAACTAATACATATTCCTTGGCACTTGTAGTGGGATAAGAGCACAAAAACCTGTCATACGATATGATTCAGTGGTAATGTAAATCATAACAATCCAGTAGCTTGCAGTCATCTGTACATGACCTGTGATCAAAGAGACTTCGGTAGTTTTCCCACCTGTCCATTACTTTTCAGGAGAGTGGCTTTTTCTTCCATGTTTTGAACTCTAATGCACGCTGCCAAGGAACACTGCAGAATATTGATAATAAGCAAAGTGAATAATGTGGCACTTCTGAGACTTCAGTTATTGAATATTCTTAGCTGACTAATACATACTTACTAATGGTACTAGATCTTAGCTTGGCTACCAAATACTCCCTTGGAAAATTAATCTCATGGTGCTGTTTTCCACATATTATTGTACACTTAACGGATGTTATGTATCCTCTTTATTCAGGTGAGGTTTAGTACTGCTGCCTGATGCAGGCTTTCACTCTGAGTCACAAGTAAAAGGTTTACAAGAAGCTGGGACTGCAAAGCACGGAGTTGTTAACTTCATATGAACTAAAGCAAAAAATGGCATAAATCTACTGTGAAATTTTAATCAGTAAAATTTCTGAGGTGATACATATGTTTTAAGCCTCGTAATACTAGTAATAAATATTAGCTTCTCTGCATAATGCTGTCAGTTGTTGATTTTGACTTTTTTTCCCCCCCCTCTTGAATTGTCTGTCCTGGTAGTTGCACTGAATTTAGATCTTGTTTTTCTGGCATCGTTGTTCATGGAACTAATGAAATCATGCCAAAAAGAACGCTTTCTACCTACACATGTGTTCTATTAGCTGAAAGTTTCATATTTCAATGCACGTTTAATAAAAATACCAAACTGCAAAAATAATTAGACTTCATATTAACTAACACTTGAAGCTGTGGACCAGTGGGAATTTTTTTGGACTTCACATTTTATACTTACGAATTACCAGAAGTTTTCTAATTTGTCTCTTCTTTCCTCTGATTGCCTGCCCTCCTTTCTCCCTAACTCCATCCTTTTCTTCCTTTGAGCTTCAGTGTTCTGCGTCCCAGGAGGTGTTCAATGTGTGTCCTGCACGATACATGCTGATGTAATGCCACAGTGTTCAGAAAGATACGTGGGGTATAAAGAGGCAGAACAGGACAATTTCAGTAGTTTGACATTCCTTGATTCTGCATTTTAGACATGCCATTTTGTACATCCTCACAGCTAGTGTTTCTCCAATTTAGAAATTAATTAAAATGACAACAGGCAAATGGTCTTCAACTTATAGCCTTAGTTCTTAAATTAAAAAGTTAATGCACTATCTAAAATATGATCATACGTATTCCTGGAGAGCTGACAATTTGTTCGGCTCAATGAACAAAAAATTAATAAAAGTTGGCAGCATTTAGTTCGTTTAGTACCAGTATCTCTAGGTAAGTTAGAAGCAGCAGGAGAATCCAGAACAAACAGCATGTATGACAGGTTTAGCAGAAAAAAGCTAGCCAGTGTAAATTGCTTTTGTAGTATCAGTCTTCTTACTGTGCGCATATGAAATAAACATGCGGAATTGCTTCTGCTACATTACATTTTTCAAAAAGAAACTTGGCATCTTATATAGTTGTAGACACAGTGTCTTCCAGATAAGTTTGTAATCAAAGTGGTGCGGTGGGACCCATCCATAACTGTTGAGTTACATATATGTAGAGAGAGAGGGGATCACGTTAATAACACATTTTTCTGCTGCTCAGTGAGGTATTTGTATGGAGCAACGATTGCATTATCTCTTCCTGAACTTTTACTCTGACCTTGCTGCTATGGGCTTTATGGCAGCTCTGTAGTCTAGGAGAGTTCAGACGCGGGGCTGTGGAGGTAGCTCACCAAGTAAGCTTTAGAAAAGCATCCTCATATGTGTAATGATCGTATGAGAGTATACGCGTCCGTGATCAGAAAAGATATTCTTGGAAAATTGCTGTAGTGATGGAGAAAGTATGGCAGACTTCAGTGCTGCAAAGTAGCAGCTAGCTGCTGTTGGGCCTGAAAGGTTAGAATGCAGACGTGTATGAGAAATAGATCAGTGAGAGTTTGTCTTTAATGTCCTCAGGAGGAGTATGAATCTGATGTCTCCTTCAGATCTGTTTTCAATACGCATAGTGCACCCTGTAATACAGCTCAGAAGGAGATATGACCTCATCACCTATGTTTGAAACATCTGTCCTGTTTCTGTATTCTGCTGTAGTCTGAAGTGAAGGGCAAGCTGTTAAATCTTAGAGGAGTGGAAAAGGGGGAGAAATGGTTCCAAATGTTCAGGGGGAAAACAACCCTATTCTAGTAATTCCACGTAATATCCAGTGAATCTTATTTGTGACTGGATCAAACTAAAATGCAAATAGGTTTCTTTGTGGAGGAAATTATTTACAAACGTATGGGACAGTCTTAAACCAACTCTTTTAACATCTGGTTTTTGTATCTCTGTTTACCTCCCTGATCATTATTGAGATACTCACACCTTGCTTTTCAGTGAGGTCACCACATTTTTTTAAGGTCCAATTTAATCCATAACTCAAGCATGATTTTCAGTTAGACAAAAATGTGTTGACATATTAACTCAGTTTCTGCTCACTTTTATGCATTTTGCAGGTGTCATTTTATTGGGAAAGAAACTGTTTAATATATTTTTCTGAATATGCATTTTAATTGCCTTTTCTAAGCCTTTGGAATAGGTGCTGCAGTTTCTATCAATATTAACAACTTTAATAATAATAATAATAATGATAAATTATCCAAAACAGAGGAAAGAACCATCTTCCACAGTTCTTAATTTTCATATAATGCATCTAATTAAAAAGTTTGAAATGTAAAAATACTAAATTTCTTTACTCAAGTTCCTCAGTCAAGAATTAATATAATGTAGGAGTTTTTTTCCTGTCCCTAATTTTTAAGCAGTAGAGGGCAGTAGTATTAAGATAATTGTCAGTTACTTTCTCGGCGAAAGCTTGAAGAAATGAGGAGGAAATTTGAAGTGCAAGAAATGTGCTGCTCCGACATCAACCTTGTAAACTGTCGTACCGTGGGGACAGAGACACATTCACAGCGTGAGTCTTTCTGCATGCATTGCTGACATAGGGTCTGTGTGTGCACGCGTGTGTGCTTGTGGGCAAACGAGAGAAAGGAAGACGACCTTAACTTCTGCGCCAGCTGCTGTAGTAGATTGAAAAGGCTTTTTCTTGTTTCAGCACATCTGCTTTGAATAATATGCACGGAGAAACAAACAGGATTGTTAGAAGAAAAACAACAAAATTAAAAACCCAATATAGTACAGCTGGAACTTAAAAACTGCTCGTATGGTTTTGAAAAAAAAAAAAGATTATTTCTAACTGATACTTCTTCAAGAATAGGTTGTACTAAAGTCTTGCAGGTCTGCTCTATTTTCAGGAGCAAAAATGAAGAGCATAGTTTTGAAACAAAATGCGCTTTATGCAAATTTTGCGTAGAAGCAGAATGTATTTATGGATAAAGTAAGATTGCTTAAAATACTTAAGTGTGAGCATTTTAATTACAAGAATTTTCTTTTTTTTTGCTTGAAGATTGTCCTTTGTGCCCATACACTTTTTAATTTGGATTCCATAGAAGAGGTGTTCTCCACTTTGACTGTTCCTCAAAGTAGATCATCAAAAACACTCACCATACTTTTTAGTTCTGAAAACTTAGTTTGCTAGAGAAAGTAGTATTTTAGCAAATTAAAATTGAGAAATTTTAATTTTAAAGCAGTTTAGTGTATTAAAACTTACAAACGTGTATGGATTTAAAAAAAAAAGTTTGGAGAACCCCCCCTACTACTTAGGTGATCAGTAACATACAAAATATCTCTAGAAAAATTAATATTATAAGAAAAACAGTAACATATTTGTTTTATTAAGTATGGGTAACTAAAAAAGTAGCTGTAAGAAACTGTTAGGTGTAGTTTAACTGCAGAATTTAAAATGTGTTTGTAGAAGGTTTGCACCTACTTTGTAATTGTAAAGCAGGGTAAGATGCTGTCTGGTAGGAGCGCAACTCATTTCCAGCGGTCCTTGCTGTCATCATTCTGTATAAGATTCCTGAAACAAATCTGTGCAAAGTGTTTACTCCAGGTTATTGTATTTGATGATAGAACAACAGAATTCTACCCCAATATGAGGAGACAGTACTTGGGGAAAATACAGTAATTCAATGGCAGTCAACAAAACATAACAAACTAGGGAAAAAAAACACAGAAGGGGAACTGCTACTTGAGAGATATTGATGGGAAAATATATTCTCTGTAGTTACAGAATGCAAAACTAATTCTGATATTTAATTGAAAATGCCGTATGTTTTTTACTGTATAACATAATTTATCCACTTTTGGGGAAAATGATGAATGATTTAGAAGCTCACTGAAAGTCAGCAGGCCTTGCTTGATAAATGAGTTAACATTGTTGAAAAACAGCTAAGTTGCAAATTCCAGGATTCTATATTGTTTCGTTAAGACTTAAATTCTAATGCACTTAGGGTGGCAGGACCATTTCTTTCCACATCTGTGCCACTGAGTTGGGGAACTCTTCTGCCTTTCATCTGTCTTGGAGAGCCTGAAAGTGAATGCACTTTTTTTAAAACAATGAGAATATGTACTGGTTCTTTGTGTCTAATTGTACTTCTGTCCATGTTAATTATGTAAAATTTCAGAAATGAGTTACTGGATGATGAAGTTCACTGATCAGTACAGAAAGCTGTAGCAGATATTGAAAGCCAACATGATTGGAAAGTAGCTTCAACTTTTATTCTTACGGTTTTAAATTTCGAATTGTGTAAAATATTTTCTTTGTTTTCTTTAAAGAATGGAAAACCTGAATATTTTGCTAGCATATTTTTTAATCTTCTGTTATTTAACAAGTGATTAATAGGTTTTTTTAATTATTCTTTTTAGATTTAAGTTAAAGAAAAAAGGCAGGAAACTTAAAATTTTTGTTTATTTTAGTGAGAGTTTCACTGCATTAACCTGACCACATCCAGTAATTTTCATCACTTTTTAAAATTCCTTAAAGATGTATTGTAACTCTTTTCTTAAACTAAGGTTTGTTTAAAAGGGAGTGGGAGGGACGACCCTGGCAAATTTTGAGCAGTGTACAAAAAAGGATACCTAGTTGCTGCTATTTATACAAGTGTTCTCCTTCACCTTGTTGAGATTTAAGCTGTTTTTCTTTCCATTGTGCTGTCTCCATCTTCTCACTCATTTATGGTGCATGCTGCTGGGAAGGCAGTAAAAAAATCTTTTGTACCAGAGAGTCAGCGGCATCACATCCCTGCAGACGTTATTGGGTCGTAAGTTTTGTTTACAAACTGGCTGCATTTAGTTTTCTTTCTGCGCCATTTTGTGCCAGAAGATACTGTTTTATTTTATGGAGAAAACCAGCTATGTCCATGTCTGATACATCACCAAGAACAGTATCTGAACTGGGTCAAGAGGAAAAACTTTTTCCAGCAGCGTGGCCCATTCTCAAATGTAGTAATTGTTACACCTGACTGCCCTCAGTACTTCAACATTTTCCACTCTAAGACATGTTTATTACTACATTTTCTATTCCAAGATGTAGCAGGTATACATTGGCATTCCCTTGCAGTAGTTTAGTCCTCTTGAAATTCGATGTTATTTCATTCATCATGATGGATAAATATTTCTCCATTTTCAGAGTGCTTAGCGGGGACTTCTAGAGCCTCTGCCTCTTTTCCATGTGTTATTTAAGTTTACATGAAATCGGTGGGAGAACAGACAAGGCAAAATGAGTCCTTGCCCTGGTGTATGGAGAAAATGTACAACTCTGCTTTTTAGGGGTTTTTGTTTGGTTGTATCAAGTAGTAGTGGCACCATTTCCCAGACTTTTCAATTCTTAACTAAAATTAGCTATCTAAATGCCATGCTGCTAAGAAAAAAATAATAGCTTAGATGAATTTACTTTCTTTGTGATATTGCCAGCTATCGAAAAGAATCTTTCATTGGCTGGTTGCTGATCCTGAATGCTGGATTAACTTGGTTTCTTTTAATCAGCCTTGAGTAGGGACTGATTAAAAGACTGTTTGCAAAATTAGCAAGTACTTTTGCGTTTTCTTCTCTCAACTTTAAAGCAGCCCTTACATGATGATGAAATAAAAAGCAACATCTTTGTGTAAGTGTGGGATGGCACAAGCGGTAACTATTATACGTTTGTGCCCTTAAGGCACAAATGAACTGATCTGATGTGTGGTGAAGTTTTCATGTAAATGTAATAGAGGGTGGAAAGAGTACTTTATAGTGCTTTTCAGATAAATGTATCCAAATAGATTTTACATGTGGGAAAGGAAGGAAACAAGGAGGAAAGAAACAGGCTTAACTAAGTTTATCAGGAGTGGAAGAAAGGAATTGCTGCTTTGGAGATAAAGCAAATATTAAGTCATTTTAGTGTACTTAAGATTTGGTGTGTAGATATTTATATGTTGTAGTCTATCAAAGGTCATTAATTGTTGTTGTTAATCTGCAGTTCAGCACCTGGTTTAAAATGTGAGCTTAGGAAATCACGGGCACGTCTGCCCTCTGCTCTCTGTCTCCACTAAAGTTCACTAATGCTCATCGGGTCCGTAGTACCGGTCTGAGACATAAAGCCATTTTTGATTTACCATTTGGTAAAAGGACAAGCGTCTTCAGTCCACAGCGCTTCTTGAAAAATGCTCAACTTTCTTTTGAATTCCTCATCAGCCACTTTGTGATTGTTATTTGCTGCCATTTGCTCTGCTTTTTTTATGTGAAGTCCGTGATCTTGTCTTGTGGGCAGCTGTAATTGTGATGCCTTTAATTTTATTGTGATAATGCTTTGTCTCATCCAGGATCTTAGTACAGCGCCTCAGAGAGAACACGTAAGGAAGTTTGCAGTTGCCTTTCAAGTCAACTTGTTTAAGAATTTTTTCCCCATCTACTAATTGTCATTAATTACTGTACATCAACAGCCACACAGTGTTTTGTCTTGTGGTGTTTTTTGTCTTTTCTAATTTGGGACCCAGCCTACCTTTACGTGCTAAAAAAAAAAAAAAAAAATCAAAAAATCTCTGCTGAAGGCAAAGTAAACAAAGTCTCCGGCAGCAAAATCTCATATTTATGGCATTTTTTTTTTTGTCATTTCAGCTTTTGGCAAAGTGTAACAATAAAGAAATAGCCTCCCATTAATAACAGAGGATTCAAATTTGACCCTGCTTTCATGCTTCATTTCAGTGACGCAGGTAAAGATTTGTTTTGGGAGCAAACAGTAAATTCCAGCAGATACTTGGCTGTAAGCACATAATATAATGTCTGTGTTTTAAACATAAGAGTTTTTCCCTAGTGCTTCTCAAGATTTAGACATTATGTCACGCAACTATTTTTGTCTTCTGTTCAGAGGTCCCAGTTCCCAATACAATGTCTCTCTCAATGACCTGTGGAGCCTTGCGCTGTTACCTTTCTCGCATCACAAACTTGGTTGTTTTTCTTTGGCTTGCTGGTCAAAAGTAGTGAAATGTAGAGAGATATGTTAAAATTAGCCATTATTTTAATACTGATATGTATTATTATTTTTTTTTTTCTGAATTACTTGTTTCCATTTGTAAAAATGTTCTGACTGGTAGAAAGAATTAATAAAGGTGATTTGTTAATCTCTTATAGGTGCTTTCTTTGATACAGTCCCTGAGCGACAGAGTTCATAGAGTGATCTGTGGTGGTTGTAAAGCAAGGCTGTTTAATGAAGGTTTTGGAAAAGGATAATATTTTCTGTCATCTTTTTTTTATTTTCCTCCTAAGAGGGTGGGTTGTTCCATTAAAATTCCATTCAAGCAGACAGGAGCATTTATAATGCTCCAAAGAATATGTTCTCTATTTTGGAGTATATTATGTTCTTTATTCACCCAAATCTTGTTTTAATATTGCTGTAAACTTAATAAGAAGAGATGAGATATGAAGTGATAATCTTTTAAATATAAGGAAAAATAATTTTCTCCACCTTCGTAGAAGGCATAGGTCTAAGCTGTGTCTTATTAGAGATTTTGGTAATAAAAATCTCTGCTTGTAGAATAGCAGTCATCACAAAGCTATCTTGCTGTGCTAATCTAGAGAAATCATTTCTTTTTTGTTTTGTTTATTTTTTTTAGTGCTCTTCATTTATGATTTTTCTCATCATGTGGTATGAACCCTGTCTTTATGCTGCAGATTTGCCCTTATCCCATCGCTGTTCCACTTTGTACGCTCTAATAGTTCCATGCTCAGTTATTTTAAATATTAGGGATGCCTCTAGCATCATGTGCGTGTTCAGAAATCGCTGTCCCACATTCCAAATTCCAACCCAAGAAGGAGTTTTGGGAATGGTTGGTACAGTTGGACTGTCAATGCCCATGAGGGGTTGATACTGGATATATTATAATGCTAATATCCTTGGCTGGATACCAACTACTTGCTTGCTGCTGGCCGACCCTGATGATTGCTTAGCTGTTCAACGTGGAGAGATCTCGTTTCATCCTGATGAAAATCAAAAGTGTGTGCATGTGTATGTGTTGTCAGGTTACTAAAGGGCAAGTAGAAAGTTCAGGCCATTAACATAATGAATCTTTCAACTATGTTAAGTGCAACAGTAAATCTTGATGACTTAAATCTGTTTCCAGATTTCCATATTGTCTGCCTAGGTTAAATGATCGATGGGATTCTGTGGTATTTCACAAACGGTGGTCATGACTTCAGAAATCTTTTGTGACTAATTTAGGTATGTGGAGATGGGAAACGGCTCCCCTTTTTTGTCTCCTCTCCATTAAAACAATTGCTTTTTGCCAAGTTTGGTCACAACAGCTATCCCTTTTAAAAATGAAACCACAGTGGCTCGATTGCAAATGAAGAATGAGCTTATCTTTTTAGAAGAAAACCTGTGTGATTTACACAGTTTCCAGGGGTTTTACAAGATAATGTTAAACATAGTGAGTCTTGACCAGTTCATTGACTTTTATGTCTGTTGTTCATGTATTTAATCCTTTCCGTAGAACAAATATATTTTCAGTCCAATTTGCCAGAATTCTTAAAATATTTCAAACTAGCTGAGTGAATCTCTCATAAATTGAAGAAGGATGATCAAAGAGCATAATTTTGTGATTTGTATGCTGACTTGGAAAAAAACATACAGGATGCCATATAGTTCAGTGTATTTTTTAATAGTTAACGTGTTTCTATTTCATGTGCATACATTAAAAAAACTACAAGATGACCACTTTGTTGCTTATTTTAGACATTGAAATCCCACATCAACAGCACAGTTTTCAGTTCTGATCTCAGATGCTATTTTAATTAGCTGAGATATAGTCACTTTATTCAGAGTACAACTCTGTATTGCTGTGAGTAACATTTGGAAAGTATGTTTGGAAAATCATCCACTGTAGCTTGCCTTAGCCATTTCTTTAGTGTTCTGTGAACAAAATTCTTCTTTGTGGAATAAGTACTTTAAATTATGAACTTGCTTCATTTTATTTGATCCAGTGTGCTGGGATTAATTGTTGTATACTGGCTCCATCAATTATTCAGCTAGAGCTATCAGTTCCTGGGAGCAAAAAGCAGTACTGCTTTACATGCAAATATTGTTTTTCTTTGATAGAAACTCTGGGCTCCAACCAGGGTTGAGCTATGAATGAATCTGTTTTATAAATTGCTTCACTTTTTTACTACTATTTTTATTCCTGAAATATGTCATTCCATGCTTCTGGAATGTTGCTAAATATTTGTGTTAAACAGCAGAAGTGTTACAGAGTTCACCAGGAGGAAGTGTTAGAATTAAGTTATTTATCATGTTAGTGTGATGTTCTAGTTAACTGTTTTGTTATAGGTGGCTCGTGATGACAGTGAAAATGAGGTATCTCAGTCCCACAGTAGTGACACAGAAGTACCACCATCTTCAAATCCAGCCCATCTTACACTTAGTTTGTGTGTGGTTTCCAAGAGTCGCTCTGTTTTGCTTCTGAGTTGGTACTACAGTGTTGACTCCAACTAAGTTCACACAGAAGTACCACCATCTTCAAATCCAGCCCATCTTACACTTAGTTTGTGTGTGGTTTCCAAGAGTCGCTCTGTTTTGCTTCTGAGTTGGTACTACAGTGTTGACTCCAAAACTAAGTCAGTTCATGGGTTTCACTGGTAAAGACGCTGAGGGTTGCAGAAGTTGCTGTAATGCATCAAATTCAGTCAGAGGCAAAATGTCAGTGGTGCCAGTAGGTAAGCAGATGTAACAGCTAGCAATGAAAAAATACTGGTCAGTACTTCTAAATTCCAGAACTGTGCTGTGAGATTTTTGGGTTTTGAGTTTTTCTTTTAGCAGAAGGCAGGTATTACAGCCTTTCGCCTAAATAACAGTAGGAAGACAATATCGTGCAGTTCAAAGATAGGAGATCTGCTATACTGTAAGTATGAAAAAAGGAGATGTCCGTGCAGAGAGGAGAAAGCTGTAAGAAAGACCGAACCAGAGACCATGCTCTGGGAAATGAATGAGATTGTTTCAACAGTGGCACAGTGACTTTTGTTGTTGACTTTGGTGGGATCATGTTTTCCTTCAAGATAAGTTTGTTTTATAATAGGTCAATATACAAAAAAAGACCTTGTCAGATGGTAGAAATGGGTTGTAAGCATATAGAAAAGAGAACGTGTCCCAGTGTTGCATACAGAGGTATGCCAAAAGTCAATAGTGAAGATAAAATTTTTGCTTATGATAGTCACCCTGCGTAAGTCTTGCACAGCCTTGTGCTAACGGGTTGCATTTTGGTGTGAACCCACATTGTAAGTCTCCTAAAGGAATGACTATTCTGCCTGTATATCTGTGCACTACCAGAGAACAGGACACTGATCTTCAAAGGTGTATGGTAAAATACCAAATTATTTTTTCTTCAAAGGTGTATGGTAAAATACCAAATGATTTTACTTTTTGGTGTGTATTTTTCATTGTCGATGGCGGTATGTCAGAGAGACGCTATCTGAAACCTGAAGAAAGGAGCAATCAGTGAATCATCTGTTCTGAATTAAACGAAATATGACTTAGACTTGCGTAATGGGAATGGAACTGTCAAAACCATTTGTCATTGGTCTGATTCTTTTCCAAGCGATGCTAACAGTTTTACCATTATTTGGAGTCCATTTGGTTCAACACTGAATTCTTAACAACAACAAAAAATCACTCGTGAGTTTCATGAGTGTATTGCATGACCGTTTATGTAAGTATATACTTAAAAGCCCCAAACACGAGGAACAGCTGCTCCTTCTTCCATGGAGACCTTCCACATTAAGGTGATTCTCATTTGAGTCCATGTACGTTGTTTGGAGTTAGATAAGTAGTAGTTGAGAAAATCCAGGATTCTGAATGATTGACCTAGAAATGGGTAGATAAAACTGTTCAGGGGGCACTTTCTTCTGTTCTTTTAGAAAATATCATTATATAAGAGCATTTATTAGGTACGTCAGTTGCAAATGTCTTCATTAGAAGACATTCCTTTGGGAAAACTTAATTTAGATCACTTGCTTTGAAGAATACAAGTCTTGGCTTACCAATATCTGGGACTTTCTGGAATTACTTTATTGAAGATACACAGATGCTTTAGTTTTCCGTACATTGAATAGTGTATTTTTCATTATTATGGGAGGAAAGTGGAATATATTTGGAGACTGCTGTCGGACTTGATTTTTTTAAAAATGTGTCACTGACCTTTAGAAGAGCAGGATATTGTCTCGCTGAAGATAGCGTAGATCGAGACTGACCCGGTTAATGAAGAAGGAATGACACCCTTACAGAGTCAGGACATCTGAATTCGGAATTGGGCCCTCTCTTTCTGTGAACCTATCTTTTTTTTTTTAACAGTAACACAACACATTTAATAGCTTGCGACACTGCTAGAAGCCACAGTTAAGTATCACTGAATTTTAAATGTCCTTCGCACCGTACAATAATTCCATACCACTTCATTTTCTGGAAAGCTCTGATGAAAACTTGCAGCAAAGCTAACAGTCAGAGGAATAAAGGAATTCCTAGAATGTTGCAAAATAGTTGACTGAATGGGCAATATTGCTGCTCTTGATCTCGTTGCCAGCAGCAGCACCACGAGTGCATCAATATCAGTCTCTCGTTTCCTGCAGCACTTTTCAATGTGCAATCACACCACAGCGAACCGTTAGCGAAGTCAGTGCTTTGTTAGCTTTGGTCAAGGCTGATGACTTCTGCGGTGTGTTGGAAGCCAGCGTCTTCCAGAGTGACGTACCGACATTCCGTGTTTTTAACATAGTCTTAATCTTATTTCCTGTTCCATTACATCAGACTAAGCCAGATTGTTTCATAAGTATTTATTGTTCGTTTTATAATTTTTTCCCTGCCTGAAATATTAAGTAGAAAAGCTTTTCCTTTCAGCCTCTATCTAAAATCTATACAAATTGTAAAATTATAGCAGTGGAATCCTACTTCTCAGACTTTGTCAATACTGACTGACAGAGATTTTGACGTTCCTCATTGTTTCTCTCCTTAAGTAACTGACATCTCCAGACAAATCTGTATTTTTTTTTTCTCCTGTGATGACAAACTCACATGCTTTTAACTGTGGACTAGTGCGTAATTGTAAAAAAGGGAAGTATAGTTCATAAAGAAAATCAATGCTATTTAAATTATTCCCTGAAAGTGAATAGTGTCTCTTTAAATCTGTTTTGCTTAGACCAGGAAAACACAACTGACAAGTTGGTGGTTTTCCCCAGCTCCAGTTCTGTAATGGCACATGGCATCCAGCAGCTCTTATTCCGAGCATTTGCAAACACTAATGATCAAGAAAAGAACTTAAAAGTCACAGACTTCAACCATTGCGGTTAATTGGTTTGTTTTTTATTAGTCAGACCTTGATGTCAGTACAAGAACTGACATTTATTTTGAATTTTTTCTAAATTCATACAAATGCCATATTAACTCCAAATGTTGGATTTGTTGAGAATTGCGTTTTCCATTTCAAGTAAAACATTTTATTAAAATGATAAATTGATTTGTCATCTGTTCGCATTTTTACTGTAATTATTATTAAAGCAGAAATTGGTGCAAAATGTTTGAATGAAATAAAAATCCTTGCTTTTTTCAACCCAACTGAGTACAAAAATCAAGATCTAAAAAATCCCCAGACTTCCTCTTTCCTGATTTGGAAAGTTCTTTCTGTATTTGGTTCAGTGAGGAAAAACTTCAATATAATAAGCAGTAAAAGTAGGGAAATAATGGGAGTAAAACCACACACACACACACAAAATACTTCATTTTGCGGTATTCAAGCCAAAATATGTCAAAATGAAATGTTTTTGTGAGGTCAAAACTAAAAGTAAAAAATTGTTTTCAGTGTTAAAAAATAATACAAACTCCAGTCTGTGTTAGAATCATCTTTTTAAAGAGTATGAACTTGCACAGTAATAATAATGATAGCTGCCTCCTGTGAGGCTGTGATGTATTTAGTTTTATGGTCCATTAAGTTTGATGGCTTATGTGACACTACCTGCTTTGTTGTTGATAGCATCTTACTGGAAGGAATGATTCGTGCCAGGCTATATAAGCAGCAAGAGCTCGTGTTTAAAAGAGTTGTCTGTGTTAAGTTTTACTAACATACGTGGTCCTTGTTCCTGTGGGATTAAGAATAGGTGCCTATGCGGGTTTTCTCAAGCGTGTAGCCTACGCAGCTCTGTTGCAGGTGCTGGGGAAGTTGAATTAAAAAACCCCAGAAGATAGCGGCAGCGACTTCTCAGTTGTGACCATGCTCAGCGTGATGCTGCGGCATTGAGTTTGTGATGCGTTCTTAGAGAAAATTACATTAAAATTACGCTTTTTCCTTCATATCTGTAATTGTTATGGACAGTGCAAAGATTTCAGTCTGTAGTGAAGAGGAGAATTGTTTTGAGAATAGCTACTTTAAAAAGGAAAAAAATTTGGAGGAACAGTTCCCATATGCCTCTCTGTGAAGCCTGTTACTGAAATACTGTCGGGGGATGATGGTGTCATAGCCAGCACAGTAGTTACGAAATACAAACCAACTTAAAATTATTTTCTCTGAGCAATAGATGCTGCAAGGAATTAAAACAACAGTTTAAAGGCATAATTTGGTAGCTGTGTGCTTTCTCAGAAAGCCGGTATATGCTGTAAAGGAAATCTACTGTTGAACAAAAATATTTTTTCAGTGAACAAAGTTTTACAATCTAATAATAAAAAAAGAGCTGTAGGGCAAGGTTAACAACGGAGTGGTGTTCTGGAGCATCCGGAGGCATTGGCATTCCTCAGCAGCGTAGATGATTCTGGCTGGGATATTATTGCAAACACATAAACCATGCTTCCTAAGCATTGTTATGAAACTTTCACCTCACGTGTGAATGTGTCATAGTTGAGAGCAGCCCTTGTTACTGATCAAAGAAAATCGTGCTCCCTCCATTAGAAAATACATAGTAAATATGTAACACTTCAATATGTATACATCTGGGTATAAGAGAATTTGGTTATATGAATTGCACCATTGCAAACACATAAACCATGCTTCCTAAGCATTGTTATGAAACTTTCACCTCACGTGTGAATGTGTCATAGTTGAGAGCAGCCCTTGTTACTGATCAAAGAAAATCGTGCTCCCTCCATTAGAAAATACATAGTAAATATGTAACACTTCAATATGTATACATCTGGGTATAAGAGAATTTGGTTATATGAATTGCACCTGTGTCATCTGGATAGCAGAGAAGTTTGTCATGTAGAAGCTTGCAGCATTGATGGGTGTGTTTTGATGTTAAATGGGCAGCAAATACATAGTAAATATGTAACACTTCAATATGTATACATCTGGGTATAAGAGAATTTGGTTATATGAATTGCACCTATGTCATCTGGATAGCAGAGAAGTTTGTTGTCATGTAGAAGCTTGCAGCATTGATGGGTGTGTTTTGATGTTAAACATGGGCAGCACTTCAGTTACTGAGACTTGAGTGTTAATTATTTCCTTCGTCTTCATATATGTTGGTGGACGCTAGGCAACATTTCTTCTAAAATCTCTGTTTTAAATTGTGGAAGAGATGTAACGTCTTTTAAGCTATAATGTTCCATTGTAGCCTCAAAAATATGAGTTGAACAGAGAACTCAATGAAATGGAGGACCCAGATGCCTTTTTAAATGAGGTTGGATTATTAGATGCATCCCCTTAAAAAAGCACATGCCTTATTTTTATATTTTGGAATCACTGTTGATAGGTAACAGGGAGCCTTTGTTTTTGAGAGTATGGGCTTGACAGAAGCCAGCTCTTTGACTTGCACAGTTTTTGCACAGACTCCTCTGGTACTAGAATTTTGTATTCTGTGTGAGCTGTAAATTTAAAGTTGCTTTAGAATTATTTTGATTCTGGAGTTTTTTTCCTGTGGCAAACCAGGCATGGATCTTCATTTCTCAGGATTATATAGCACTATCTTAAGAATTAGCTTAAATAAAAACTTCATTTTTGTCCTGTTCTTTGAAGCTTTTTTGAGCTGCTTTTTTTAGGTCAAAAAGTAGACGTTCTCTACTCTCCTACATTTTATTTACAATAGTCATCCATATGTCTAATCAGGGGCTTGTTTCTCCCTCAGGATAGTCTTTGGCATCTTTTTTTCTTTAGTTGCTCCAGGAAAAGTTTGGCTCCTTAAGAATCTTCTTATTTTGGCTGTGCTTTGGTTTCCCCTGGTCTCTGTTCTCATAGCCCCATCAAAGGCTGCCTTCCTGGCTCCTGGCTGTCCTGACATTCCTTCTTGGTTGTGCTTTTTGCTGAAACTTCATGAATATATACTGCGCTAGTGCCTTTGAAGTATGCCCATGCCACTTTTGTATAACTGGTTTCAAAGACCTAACAGCCTTTCTCAGATTCAGAGTGATTTGGGCAACTCGGTCCCTTGGGTTCCGTAGTGACTGCCAGGTAAAATTTCAGCAGCTTGATCGCTGTCAGGCTTCCAACTCTTTTATCCCAGTGCAGGCAGGAGCACAAAGGTTCTGGCACAACACCATAAATGTGATCTCAAATTATGACTTCATGTAAAAATCACAACATTTGAGTGTGAGTGGTAATTGAGATCAGAAAATACAGGGGAGTGCCACTTTTTTTTTCTTCTCATTTTCTGCATGGTGGTTTGATATTCCTGTGTTAGTGTCATTTCAATTGGAGTTGCTTGAGACTGCTTTCCTCATCAATATCATCTTTTTCTTTATAAATCAGTCCTGTCAATGTTATGATATATATCTCATATAGTCAGTCCTTCCTCCACAGTCTTTCTTGGTAGCAACATGAGAGCTCCAAAATACTTATTTCAGGAAAAAACTTAATTGTGCCAGGTTGTCATGCTCTCACCAGCAAGGTGCAGCGTTAGGGACAGCTCCTTTAAAAGCCAAGTTTTTGAGATAAAATACATGTAGAGAGTTGTGAAGGTTATGTTGTTATTTTGCATAGATAACTTGGAACATGATATATAATTAAAAAAAAACCCAACACAAATGTGCATATGTGGTCTTTCAAGAACCTCATGTGATTGCTGAATTCCATGTGGTACGAGGCATAAAAAGAAAATAGAAGATATCCCCAGTGGGAGAACGGAGGATGTAAAATACACATTGGGGTTGAAACTTCCTAGGTGTACAGGAAAATTTAAACAAGAATGGACTGAGTACAGCAAAAAGGAATACGGTTGGACAGTAATAGCTGGTTTTGACACACTTGAGAGACTTAATTTTCCTTCACCTCTGTAAGAGGAAGGTAACTGTGAAATTGGATCGAAGAAATTGGAACAGTGCTGTGTTCCAGTAAGATCTGAAACACAGGGGAGAGATGCATTTTTACCTTCGAAGAGAGAAGGTGCTGAAAGTGGTTGAAATCATAGAATACCCTGTGACCAATCAAAGTCTCAAGAACCATTTTTTCAATTTTGAAGGATTTTTTAATTGTTTCTGTGACAAGAGATCAGATTGTGATAGCAGTCTGATGGAAGACCCTCAGAAGCAAAATGCTTTTTAAAGCAGTAGAATTTGTCAATCAAAGCAAGCCACTCGGTTTGTGGTAAAAACTATGGATATGGCTCTGCTGCTGTGGGCATGAGGAGGAATAAAAAACACTACAGGAGGAGACCTGCAGCCACAAACCACATGGATCATAGAGCTGGAGTCCAGCAGAAATATATGTGTTAAATATTCTATTTTGTTTAATCAAGCAGCTCTGCCTCCTCATGAGGATAGGAGGGTCATAACAACAGCCCACAAAAAGCACAATTATATTTTTATTTGCATTTTAATCTTTTTTAAAGAGACAGTTTTCTCAGATTATCGTTTGAGTTCAATTCAACACCAGAGATGCTCTGTTGAAAATTACAGCATGGTTTTGATAGCACAGAGCAGTGATGGCCAATAGACAGCCCAGGGGGACAATTTGGCCTGCCAGAAGTATTTATTGACTGGATGCGTGGTCATTGCAGCAGTCTCGTCTGTATTCATATGCTAGAAAAACATCTTTTGAGTCTCAGCAGCACTGTCACTATGTTTGGATATGTACTCAGCTGGGAGGAAAGGCGATAAATAATAATGCTGGAGTTAGTCTGACTTATGGTCAGTAGAGCTTACGTACTGGAAAGGGCCCCATGGAGAAGGCAGAAGATGGCGTGTGGCTTGAAGCTCAGACGTTCAGGCTGTGGGTCAGTTTGTGCACGGGGGGAGGACTGGGAGCAGAAAGAGGAGAGGGTAACATCTGGAGGTAAGGTGGGCCTGGGGGCAGAAGGAGGAGCCAGGGCAGGGAGGAGGAACGGAAGAGCACTGCTCTTCTGTGGTTTCTCAGCATGCGGCTTGTGTTGGGTTGGACAGATCCAGGGCTAGTAAGTGCGGGAGGAGAGGAGCTGCATCTGGGTGTCTGGAATAGTGGATTTCAGAGGCAGTACAGCTGAGTTTAAAAGAGAGATGAGAAAGAAATCTCAATGTAGAGTGTCAAATCCATGTAATGTCAGTAACACATTTGGAGAAGCACGAGAGTATGCAGAAAGGTCACATTAAAGATGTAGCTATTACTACTGTGCTGCCTAGATAGGCTAGGAAGAGATGCAGAAGAGATTCCTATGTGAGAAATTGTCTGAATCAGCAGCCTAAGAATGCTGATGGGTAAAGATAACTTATGGACTTGATTGTATTGAAACCCCAAAATTCCCCCCCCCCCCCCCCAAACAAACCAACCCCCTCAAAACACCAACCAACCCACAACATAGGAAGCCCCAGGACTGTGACATTACCGAAATGACTTAAGCTTTCTGACTTTGTACACTTCTTTTACCTCTGTGTAATCAGAACCAAAGCGCAGGAACTGCTATGTATAGTTGCTAAAAAAATAATTGCGCACCGGTACAGTCAAAAAGAGGAGGAGGTTTTGGCTTTAATACAGCTATGTGAAAAGTTTTCATGAGTCGTCTTTGAGAGGCCAGCTGACCATCAGCCACTAACTGGTATTGCCAAATAGAGCAAATGGGTGATATCCCACTAGAATATAAAGATTGCTCTTTTGACTGCAGATATACGATTAGCCAATGAAATACAAAACTATTAGACATTTTGTGTTTGCAGACATTGTTTCTAGAGCTTTTGCCAAAAGCACAGTAGAACAAAGACCAGAGTTAAATTTAGTACATGTCAACCTGATCAAAACCAACTATACACAAACAAAGCCTGTCCAGCTTCAGACACAATGTGGCCTGCAGTTGCCAGAGCTACCACAGAGGATGGGATCTTGCAGAAAATACTTAAAGCTATTACAGCAGGAGGCTTGAGGCAGCATATCTCCAGTGTCAGTGTGTGAATTCAGCAGGCCTTGTAATGACTAGAGGAGGTTTTATTTAAGGTGGCAAACTAGGGTTTTCGTTGTTTTGTTCAAAACAAGTGTTTAAAAAGATATGCTATGACTGTTTAACTTTTTTGTTTATTTTAATACAAAAGTTTACGGTAGCCTCAGATCTGTTAAAACCTTTGCAAACCAATCTGTACTGAATACTGTTAAATTGCAGAATAGCAGCAGCAATGAAGCATTGAGTATCGCCTCCTGACATTTTGTCCAACAGAAGAATGAAAACAAGATTGCCTACACTGCATAGAAAGTGATGTCTGAAAGACTTGGACCGAAAGATCTCATGAGACTAATGTATTAATAATGTTATTGGTTTTGTCTTACGAAAATGACACTGTCTGGGTCTGCAATGGGCAAGAACAGTTACAAGGAGCAGGGATGTCTTATCAGCTTGTCCTGTGGTTGCGTGTGAGAGTCGACCCAGATAGGCATAATATACAGTAACAGAAGATAGGTGCACAAGTTCCAGGAGGAAAGAAGGTGATTTTGCCAGAAAACCTTTCAAATAGGCAGGGTCTATAGGATGAGACCATGAATGCCAAGGCAAGGAACCAGCGAGCAAGCCCCATTGCCTTAGCAGTACCAGTACTTCCAGGGAGCCCAGAAGGTTCAAGCACTGGCACAGAGAGCCTTTTCCGAACTGAACAATAAGTAACTTAACCACAAGGTTAACTGTAAATATTTCACATTATGTTAATGTTGGTCTTTAAATCTTTTAACGTGTTTCTAAGTTCTGACTTGGAAGGGGGACGTGATGTTAGGGACTTTTAACAGCTGAGCTTCCCTGGCCTCGAGTCTGGGCAAGGTGTTGTGAAACGCTTTCTGCCTGTACGCAGCCAGTTGGAAAGAAAGGCACAGTGAAGCCATGCTCCAGCAAGCGTTTCAGCACTGAGTGAGCACAAAACCACCACACGAGGCCAGATCATTCCAGCTCCTTAAATTTTCCTCTTGAGCTGATCTTTTAATTTAGGAGAAATAAACTCTTCCAGCTGTGCAGAACAACCTGTGTTATCTTGTCACCTTTCCCTTTGAGTGCTGCCTGTCTGTATCTCATCAGCAGGAGAAAATGATGATCAACGAGTCCTTGCAGCTTTCATTTCTTCTTTCTGAAGAGATAGATCTGTTGATAAACGTTTTCACTTGTTTTGTGTCAATTAATGCTATGAGATTGTTCTTAGAGTAACTTCAGACAGCCTTTATCTATTACATCTTTATGGTAGTGTTTGTGTATCAATGTTTACAGGGAATTGTCTTCACAACAGACTGTGTATTATCTCTAAAGCAGATTTTATTCATTAAGCCTCTTTCAACCACAGAACTGATCAGAATATGAAGTATTTCACAACAGAGTAAACAAAGGCAAGTTTGCGGTCACAAGTATCCGACATGTTCTCCCAGAGAGGCTGGGAAGCATTGGTTTCACGTTCTTGTCATTGCTGTGGCTTTTAATTCCCATTGCTTGCAGGCTCGTTGGAGCAGGCAGGGTGAGGATGGAAGATACCATAAATTTCTCAGCATTTAAACTTGGGGAGTGTGAATCATTTCTTTCTTGGAATAACTTTAATAGAAAACTAGAATCCAATCTGATGAGAAAAATGTGCAAAACCTTTTCTTCCTTTTTTCCTGTTTAAATGTTTTTTTCCAGACTATTTTTATCATGAACGCATGAGCACTTTGAGAAACCTAAGAAACTTTTGAGTTGTAACGCTTACAGAATTAGAGCACTGTAAAGAAGTATTTTGTTAGGAGTTTTTTTTTAAGGAGCAGTAGAGTTCCAGCCAATTAGAAAAGAAAATTATTTGTGTCTGGGATAGTTTGCTTTAGATTTTAAACAATTTCTGCAGCTTATGGGAGGCTAGAAATTGGTTGGATTTCCTTCTGAAGAGATGTAACATCACTTCTAATATATTTTACAGCAGCATTAGATGTCAAAAGCGTAAGAGAGCTTATATCTCACAGAAGCAATGCCAAAAGTATAGCAATGTGTTCAGTAATTCCCTGGTTTTACAAGAAGCAGCGGATTATATTGAATCTTACTCAGTTACTATGTCATTCTTTGGATGTTTTATCTTGATGATTTCAAAATACTGAACAAGCGAAAAACACAACCAGCTCAGTGAAGATCAATTTAGTGACTCCTATTCCTAAAAGAAATATTGACATACTTTGTTGTTTTAGGACTTGAATTTATGGTTCTTGGGGATGTAGTCCATTCCTTAATGTCATATAATCTATTGAGTGCTGGACAGAAAGCCAAAACTACTACTTCTCAAATCCTGTGCCTGCCATTGCTAAGTGTAACTAGAAAAAGTACCTTCACTATTGGTATGAAGGAGTACAGCCACTAATAGAGTTTGTGAAAAATGTGAGGCTATTACTGCATTACGAAGCTTCTTAATATGTAGTAGTTTATTGTCATAAGAACTGAGCCAGTTCAAAAAGTTTACATACAAAATGTGAAATCGTACAACGCGCAGTCTGTCCCAGCACAGAGCGAGGGTTCACAGTAACCTGCACTCTTTGCGTAGCTGGAGGTCGAAAGTTTTGCTTTCTGTTCCCCCTCTGTTGTGTGTGAAAAGGAGACAGCAAAGAGGTACCTTGAATCTGGCTTAGTGATTCTGAAATTGTAGTCTTACAAATGATTATGGTGTTCTTAATAGAACTGAATTCATTTTGCCAGGTGGGAGTTGTTCTAACAAGTTGCAGGAATTGGGAGCAAACCCGTTCATTTCTAAAAACCTGAAATGATAACATTTGTAACTCGGTGTAAATGACCCTGATGCTGTTCTCCCCCAAATCTCTGGGCTTCCTTGGTACTTCTAACTTTGGTGAATTGACAGATTGACAGTTAATAATCAGGAAATTGTTCATCTGAATGTCACTTCTTTTTGAGTGCGTTTTTTATCATCTCTCTTACTGTCCAGCACCACTTTTTCACTCCGCAGGACTATCCAGTGGTTTTGATGCAGTGGTGAAAAGGTAGCTCGAGATAATCCAATGCCAGCTTAGTCTGCACCAAGGAAGTGCAACTGTGATTATGATCACTCATGCTGCTATTGTGGGCATTACCTGTGGTATGTAGCTCTCACGTTTACCGTAATTTTTTTTGGCATCTCAAGTTGCCCAATACAGAAACCACTGTTACAGTGCGGCTTGGCAGAAGCAAACCTCAAATGTCTTCCCTGCACCGTTCCAGTTTTAGGGCACCTTGAGCTGAATAGAAAAGGTTGGGACATGATTTATGTAGGAATTAATGAAGGCCAAAGAAAATGGAGCAAGAATTCTGTTTGATTTACAGAATTACAATGAGTTTTCACATGATCTGTTACTCCTCGGTGACAGACAGTCGAGACAAAAATCTCATTTTCGCTGATGAGACTTGGATAAATGTCAGTTGGAAAACTTTTGTACTTATCCATTGAGGAAGTAGCTTTTGAAAACTTTTGTGAAGGAATTTATTTTTAGACAAGTATTTTCTTGAAAGTAAATTAATATATTTAGAGGGCCAAGCTCTAGTTGTTATAATATCTTTGACTTCTGTAGGCGCTCTGCTGCTTATTTAAGCTCCTTTAAGATCTTTAGCAATTAGGCTATACTGTGATAAAGCTATGTGTTCTTATCTTGTCTCTTCTCTTAGCTTAGAGGAAATAATTTGTGCATTATATCAGGGATAAGAGCTAGAAAGTGTGAAATCTGATCCCAGTTCTGCCACTTGGTGACCTATAGGAAATTGGTTCACCACAGCATTTCAGTTTTCTTGTCTGTGTGATAGGTAAATGCTAGTCTCATCTGTCTTCCAAGGTATTCCGCAGCTCTTTAAGTATTTAAAAACAATACCAAACCTTTTAATAAGCTCCTCTATGTCTCATTTTTATTGAAGTAAAATAAAAATTAGGTTATCTGGAGCTTACAATAACTGTGAATTTCAGATTAACTGTGAAATCTTTCTGCTTGAAATCAGCATATCCCACTTGCTTGGGAAGATTTTCTATTCCATTATTCATTACAGGGGCCTTAAAATTATACTCCAGTGACAAAGCCTTTATTTATTTTTAGACAATTGGCATCCACTTCTGGCTGACCTAGAATGTTTCTTTGATGACAGTGTCTGTGATCCAGCTGGGTTTGCTGAATGGTTGAATAAACAAAGACAGATAGTAAAATGTGGGAAAGAAAAGGCTATTTTTATTATATTAGAGAATCTGTCCAGCCAGCTCCAGGCCTGATTCTAAATGTCGCATCTGTAACAGTACACTTCAGTTAAGTGTCCTTGTGGTCTCCATAATATCTCTGGAATTTTATCATTATTGGATTTCAAGGTTATGAGAAGGCTAAGATCAAAAAAGTTCAGAACGAAGGTGATTCACCAAAAAAAGGCAATCAATTTGTTATCTGTCCTCTTCCTTCCTGAAGTACGTAGGTTAAATACATGGAAGTAAGAGGGTAAGTCTAAGCTTGTTGTTTTCTCCCTTACCATTTTTTCATTGTTGTTTTGTTTGCTGGCCATTTATGTTTTATTGCAACACCTTCAAAGTCAACTTAATTTTTGGATGATAATGCTGCCTGTAGGCAAAAAACTCCAGGTAGTAGAATAAACAGAAGTCTCTTGTTTTGACTAAAATCAAAAGGGTATTTCACTACACAGCATCATGATCCAAATTTCTCTCCTTGTTCAAAAAGAAGAGCCTAAAACGGTTATTAGTTGCCATGTAAGAAGGTGTCAGAGGGCAAAATTTGGCCGTGATTCAAATTTCACTGTAAATTTAGGGGAAGTTTATCTTTTATGTGAGACTTAAGACCAAGTGGCAAATAACTTTCTTGCATGTATTTAAATTTAGTTTCTACTTTACAAATAATAGATAGTAATGAGAAGAACATCCTGATATTCTAGTTCTGACATCTCAGTTGTCAGTTACAGCCTTTGCACTAAATGCAGGTCACAGCAACTTCAAATTCTCACTAGAGCTGCCGGCGGCGGAGGAGACCCAGCAAGTCCCGTAATACTACGGGGTGTAGTAGCAGCTTGGGCCAATAAAAACCATTACTTCCACTGTAAAAAGCAATGACACAGCTCGAGTTCCAGCATGAATATTGTCAAAATGTTTTAACAGGAAATTGGGCCAATAAAAACCATTACTTCCACTGTAAAAAGCAATGACACAGCTCGAGTTCCAGCATGAATATTGTCAAAATGTTTTAACAGGAAAAATAGTTGGTTTCACAATTTTTTTTTTTTAGTGGTCATTGCATGTCTGAACAAGAAGCCATTTTTAGTATGTGTAGAATAACCAGACGTGCTCTAGCTTTTAACTACGGCTGCTGTCCTGTCAGTAGAGGGGTTATTTCTACCACATGAAACAATTAAAGTACCCGCCAAATGCTCTGCAGGAGCATTCTACAATCATAATCATCATGTTTGTCTTGGATTAGGAGCTTTAAAGGATTTATTTAGAAGCCTTTCTGTTTATCTGTTTCCAGAATGTTAAAAATGGCCTTTCACATATAATATGCTAAGCTCAATGGCTTCAGTGTAATTTTCCATGGTTCATACTTTCTGCAGTAATAAATAAAATGTAATAAGAATAAATTATAAATATTTATAAGACTATTTCTGTCTCTTATTAGGTTCTTATGATTTAGAATTTAATATCCCAGCCAAAGCTTCAGTCAGAGCTCTCCTCTTTAACATCAAAATGACTGCTCAGAATTTTACAGTTGAAGACTGATCTAGTCGACTGCAAAAAAACCTCACCTGTACCAATGCCAAGGAAAGCATCCGGTGAGATAGACCAAACAAAGTCAGCAAACCTTAGACATCCAGATTAGGGTTAGGAAGTTCATATGACCCAAGCACATTCCAGCTCCCATCCTTGTGCCCCTGTCTCTCGATGAGTCACTCTTGTGGACTTGGTTGCATGCCAGGTGTACCAGATACGTTTTTTGAAAAATATTAAAGGGAAAAAAAAAAGAAAAAAGAATTCTTAGGGTTCTAGAAGAGTTGCTTTTTATAAGTGAGTAACTTTCTATGCTTAAATTTGTATCACAAATAATTCTAGACTATTTACTTTAACAAATATTTTCTGAATGTTTTTCTTGTAAAATTTGGACTTAATTTACATGGAAAAGAATGTGGTTGATGGTGCTAGAAAAGAAATAAACAGTCGTCTTTTAGTTTCTGAAAAATATTTAGTCCCTCTTATTTTGTGCCCAGACTTGAAACTGAAATATCTCCTTAATTTGGCTTATGCTGATGTACAACAGTTTTGTTTTTCATTTCTCTTGTAAAACATGTTGTTCTCAATGTCATGAAAATCCATCCATATGTACGTTCCTCTGTGGTCGTTCTTATACCTCATGCTCCCAAACTGGGAGTTGTATTTTGTATCAGTTCTGTCATTTCATGTGCCTCACACTGAGGGCTTAAAAGGCAACGTCTGCTTCTTTTCACCCCTCGTATGAAGATAGAGCATACTGAGATTTTTCTGCAGTTTGGGTTGCTTTTTGATTTAGGTACTTTTATACATCAGGGCAGTGAAGTTAGGTTTTTCAGTTGTTACTGACAACCTCTTAAGATTCTTTTAAAGCCGGGGAAAAAAAATTCTTGTGCCCACAATGGCTTCCCCCTTGTCTCATGGATTCAGATTACCACTTTGAACGTGAAAAAGCCAAGCAATAGATAAAAGGCCATGAGTACCTTTGCTCATCTAGAGAGAGCCTTGTATCCCAGGAAGGCCTGCATCTGCAGATATTTCACTTGACAAACCTGCAGCGACAAGATGGTAGAGTAGCAAATCTCTCTCTTGAACAAGTTAATGATGCTAACTTCAAACCCAGATGCCAAGGACATCCCCAAAAGACTCTGAGAAACTCAAGAACTCTTAGGTGGCTTGCCTTCATGCAGTTCTTCAGCGTTAAACAAGGAGATGCTGTTCAATGAGATAAAGGACTAAGCATGCTCGAGAGGTAGATTTGCTTTTCCTTCCACCCACATAGTCCTCTTCCTCTTATTAAATATTGGCAGGGTTGCAGTAAGGTAGCAGCAAAACATTGAGTCAGGAAACTGATGCGTAGAAGACTACAAACCCCATCTGATTTCTCCCATGCTTTTATCCATCCCTTGCCAGTTCAAGAGCACCAGTGGTATTCTACTCTAATGAGTCATCCTTGACCATATAATGATGGTAGGGCAGAGTAAAGCAACAAAGAATTTGCAATAGGCTTACAGAAGCTACGGGTTTATACTGTGTGAACCTGCTTGGCCGTGGTTGCTGAAAGCCCTGAAATCTCAACATCTTTGGAAAAGTTTCCCAATCAGTCCTGCTGTCAGCATCGTTTGTAACTACCAGTGGTTATAATGTGTTTGCTGTTACCTGCCTCTTCATTGGTGAATGTCTTCTGATAATGTTTAGATCATTGCATGGGTCCTTGGGTTTCTTCTCAGTTGTTTTTCAAGGCAAAAACAATTTCACCCCAAGGGAGACACTTGGATACAAGCTACACTTTCAGTGTGTTCTGCTTGGGATTGTGTTGGCCTTGGATCTTAGTAACGGTTGTAACAACGAAGCTGGATTGTAAAACATGAGAGCAATTCAGTGACAGTGTCTGTTCCAAGACTGCTAGCAGCCCTCAGCAGCTTGTGCGTGGTGACAGTCCCAGTACAAGCCCAAGATTCGGAATATGCAGCTGTACAGATAAAGAAATATTCAAATATTTTTACCTTCTCTCTTTTTTTCCCTAACGAGTTGGAGGAAGGAGGAGCTGCTCTGCACATGCCAGAGCTGTCAGAGTTCCAAGATGTTCTGCAGGAGCAAAGTATGGATAGTTCACATTTGTCCTCTTGACTTTAATTGAAGGACTCAGTCCTTGCAACTCTTCTCTTGAACAAGTTGATGACACTAACTTCAAACCCAGAAGACTGGATTAATTAGGTAGTAATCATATGATTTTGTGCCAGTGGTTTAAGGTCAATAATGGCCAAGCCCTTTGTTTAGATATGTAGCAGACTTGCAAGCAGCTCGTTCTCTTTATAGGCAAATTACTCCCTGATGATGGGGAGGAGCTGTTTTGCTGCCGTTGTTACGTCAGTTTGAGCATTGGCCTATATGTGTTCACTGTGGCGGTCACATCGCGGTCAGTCCGGCTGCTTGCATCAAGCTTTTCCAGCAAAAAATAAGGGTTGTGAACCTCCTGGCTGAGGTGTCCAGCTCTAGAGCTGCTCTGCTGTGGTTTGTAACCTAGAAGGCCTTTAGGTGACTCTTGTTGGCAAGGCTGTTTATGGTCTGGTGAAGTCGCTTAGTGACTTTCTAAAATAATCTCTTAATTAACAATGGGCTTTTCTGTCAGCTCAAAGCATCTGCATTGCTGAAAAGCTCATCCAACTCAACACGTGTAAGGCTGTATTCAGTAAATTAGAGCTAGAATTGATTTTTTTTTTTAAGTTCCAAGAACTGAAGTCCCAATGTCACTACTGCTGACAGCACTTGCACCAGTACTGCAGAGAAAGAACTTACCTTGCCATAATTAGGCTGATTTGAGATACGTTGCTGGTGTGCATATTCCATAGCCTGTGCTCTTCAGAAGCTGGCCCGCCTGGAGGTTTGAGGGATGATGAAACTCTGCACCGATCAGTGCTCTCTGCCTCTCCCCAGTGACGTGGTGCACGTGGAGCAGTAAACCCTGCACGTAGCTCGCAGGGTCCATGTGCAGTGTTAGTCAGATGCAGCATGTTGAAGATCCCTTGTTGCAGGGAAGAGTCTTGTGTTTCAGAAGTATCCTGGCAAAAGATATCACTGGCGTTTAGTACATCATTAAATACAAAATCTAAGAAAAAGTTTATCTTTGCGTGTTAACTATCCATCATGTTGGGGAAAAAAATACTCCTACAGCCTAAGTGGAGAAAGGGAACACTTGGTAATACCTTTATTAAAGCTGGTTTTTGCAAAGCTTTAAGACATTCCTGCCAAAGAAGAGAACAGGTTGGATGCTTTTTTTTGTTAAGAAATGGTAGAATAACAAATGTTTTTCTGATCCCTTAAGTAATTTATTCTCTGGGCAACATTCTTGATTGATAACATACATTTTTTTTATTTTGAAGAATGATCCAAAAACTGTCCAGAAGATAATGGATTAAAGGAAATACAGCAAAAATACCCTACTGAATATATGCTTTCTGTTAGTTATTTTACTATTTATTAATATCCTGTACAATTTTTTTAGACCCATATGGGTGGAGATAGGATTTTACTGTATTGGTAAAATATATGGGCTTACATAAAAATACTCTCTAATTTACTACCATTGTTTTTACTGCTATGTCTAGGCTGAAGGATTTTAAAAAAGAAATTTTATTTTCTTGATGTCAAACAGATATGTAAAAAAACCCAACCCAACAGATTTTGTTTTTTATTATTTTCTGCAGATTTTACTGATAGAGGGGGGATTTTTTTTCATGAACTGCCTTGGTGATTTTATCTGATGTTGATGTTTGTAGAATGTGCAGGTTATGGGGTTTTGAAAAAGTGTTATTTGGATGTTGTGTAAAAATTCATAATGCATATGTAGGGAGAATGCATTTTTTTTTAATTAAACTTATAAACTTTTTCTAAACTTTATCTATTTTAGAGAGTGATTAGAAAATAACATTTTCTCCTATACCTGTTTGGCAAGGAGAGCCCTATGTATTTAATAAGAACTTTGCATGCTAGAAGTTTGAGTATATAATGTCTTTGTTTTCTTTGAGCTGCTTTTCCAGCTGTGTCTGCTATATTTCAGTTGACAATGTTTAACTCTGTTCAGCAAAGTAGTAAGAAATCGGTATTTGGAATGAACATCCTGAAAATTGTAGCTAGCAGATAGTGAATTGCTGTAAAGAGGGTGCTCACGTTTCAGGAGGAATGTTAGAGATGAGCCATTTTAGAGTGAGGAATTCTTCCTGACACTTAGTTTAGATTCTGCATCACACCCTGAGATAGTGAAGAGCATGAAATGGGTAAGAACTTACATACTTTTCTATTATCTGATAATTGTCTTTTAGTCTCTTAGCTTTCCCAGTTGTGTTTTGTTGAGGGTGCAGTAAATTCATCTGGCAGGCTGTGAAATCTAGGTTAGCAGGTTTCAATACTGACCAAAATTAATATTGTTCGTCACTTCAGCTGTCACCATACACCCCTTTGCTAAAGATATGCTGTGCTCTGTAGTATTGGTTTCAGTAGTTTTGTCACATATAAATATAACTTTAAGTTACAGCACTTAGATGTGGTTTTTAATTCTAGGATTAAGTCTTTCATTTCAAAAAAATCTTTGTGCTGCTCAAATTCAGTTTGGAATTTTTCTTAATTTGCAACAGCAATGAGGAAAATAAGTTGACTGTTTTGGAAGCCTTTTCTATTCGTTTCAAATATGGCTTCATTTAAAGAATATTCCACTCTTTTTATCCAAACAAATTTTTTCCCCTTAGCACTCTTGTCCTCTTTATCCTCAGCTCACCCTGCTGTGCTTAGGTGTTATAGCAGCCGTTTCTAGTGCTGTTTGCGTAGCGAGAGGACTTCAGCAACATGTCAGCGTAGTAGCATGAGCTAAAGAGCACAAGAGATGTGTTTAAGTATGCGTCGTGGGACTCGGCACGGGTGAAGTTAATCTTTGATAACTGGAACTGATGTTATTGGATACATAAAACAAGTGTGCTACAAGAGCTGAAATAACTGTCAATTTGCATTTGGAAACTACTTACAATGCTGCAAAAAAAGCAAAGATGAAGAGCGTCTCATGATGCTGAACTAAACCAGTACAGTGTAAGGAGATGTTTTTATTCAGTGCCACAGTGCAGCAAATACAGCCCTATTGTGTCTATTTGCATTCGTAATCTTTAAACTTCCCAACCCGTCTTCCACGTGAAAGAACTTTTAGGTCACCGATATATTTTACTGCTTTTCTCTGGGCCACTTTCTGTATTTTCTTTCTGGTTTGTTTTTGAGATTGAGAAGCTAAAATTGAATGCATACTTAAAGGCATAGCGCTAAATACTATTTTACAAAATGACATAACATTTTTAATTTCCTTGTTTCCCCGTGCCTTTCACATCTGTTTAGCTTGACACTACAACCTCTGTTTAACTGTGTTTCTTTTTCATGCATGTACATAGTTAATTTTGAAGCCTATGTGGCATTAACTTGCACTTGTTGGGGATGAATTTCACCTGCTGCTATGCTGCTTTTATGTATTGCTAAGTTGGTTTGGATTCTTTTGCAGAAGTTTCTGCTATAGGTTATCCTATTGTCATCAGAACGGTTCGTCACGTCCCAGGATGTGCGCGTTGCACTGTCGTCCACCTTTCTGAATGTTAAGGTTAAAAAAAATTCCTGACAGTTTAAAAATCCTGTAGTTTCTCTCCTAATATTGGGAAATTGATACAGAGTTCTTGGCTAAAGATTTCCCCTTTCACAGGTAAGCTGACTAGCTACCATTCTCACCAGAAGTTGTATTTATACTGTTATTAAGGTACACTTGAGAAGAAAAGCATTCTGTAAGCAGTATATTTTGAGTAAAAGTATTGTGGACTACTTTAACGTACTCTTTTTTTCACTAGTAAATATGACTACAGCTGAAATGAGGACTGTTTTCCCCCTTTTGTTACTGCTAAGCTGTGTAAGTTCTAGATTTCTGGCATTTCTCTTTTTTTCAGGAGGGGAAGTCACTCAAAACACTCATGAGGAATTAAAATCATTTTTTAACATCACTTGAGGGGAATTAGATACATCTGCTTAGATTGTTCAGTCTTTCTAAATTGTATTAAATGCTCTTAAACAAGAAACACTCAACATCCAGCTGCCTCGGACAGGACGCAGAAGGTAAAGCTGTGTGTTTTTAAGCAGACGTCCCAGGTCTCTGTAGATTTGGGTAGTAACGTTTTGTGCTGCAACTTAATTTACCAACAGCACATAGCAGCTTTGTGCTCAGATCTTCATTTTATGCTAACTCTGTCATCGCAGACCTCAGGCAGACAACAAGGAGCTTGAGAGCAAGCTTGTGGATAGCCAAACTTGCATTTACAAACTGGGGATAGATTTAGACCGAAAGAGAGCTCAGACTGTAAACTTCCCTCCTCCTATATGCACATACACAAGAAAAGAAAAAGAAGTCACTGTTTTAAATGAGGAGATGCTTGTTCTGCATGTATTTTCGTAGCACTAGCTGCAAGGTTTTGGAGGAAGGAAGAGAATTGTTTTTGTACCTGTCATCTCTCTGCAGATAGAAATAGGTTATCAACACGTTTTCAATTATGTGTGGATAGTAATGCATGCAATTATGTACAGATGAGGTACAAGCTAATAACTGAAGACACAGAATTCAAAGTAAGGAGACCCAAGTTCTGCTTGTGTCTGTAATTATTCCTGTACTCTTACTAAAACAGGAATAAAAAAAATAGAGACACTATTTGCCTAATCCGGTTTATATAAACCATAGAGTTGAAGCAAAATTCAATTTCTTGAGCCACAGCTGAACCCGAAGGGTTTGTTGATACAGAACTAGGACTGAATTCCTTCAAAATACTTTGTATTGCTGGTTCAAAATAATGAGCCTGCTAAAAAAAAAAAAATATCTCTAGCCTTTGCACAAGACATCCTTTCAGGTGCAGAACTATTTTCACCTGGTGGGTCTATAGAGCACTAGCATCCTGTTGCTTCTCCCTCCCTTTGTCCCTCTGAGCCCTTGCTTCTGCACTGTGACACTGTACATACTGCAAATGCTAGTAGGCACTTTTTTTTTTCCTAATGCAGGAATTCAATCGGCGATTACCGTGGGCTCTAACTAGACTGCTCTGAGGGAGGGATTCTTGTCTCGAGCACAGGCACTACTCCCCGGGCTCTCCCCTAGCAATCCCACTTTTAAATCTTGCTGCATATGCAGTTCTGAGCACCTGGTCTGTGTGCACGAGCGTGTGTCTGTGCTGTATGTGCATGGTCTTGGGTTTACAGGTGGGAGAAGAGGATGCCAAGAGGGTTCAGACCATATCTGTAACCCATCCTTGTTTCCTTAAAAACACCACTTGGGTCATTTCTCTACCTGCTAAACCCCTCAAGCTGTACTTGAGCTCTGACAAGAGGGTAGGATTTGGGGAGTTAAAGGTTCCCTTTGGCTGAAGCCTCGTCCTGTGAGTCTTTCCCTTTTAAAATTTTGCATTTTCAACAGAAGACAATTTCAACTGAAATGAAGTTACTTACTAATTAAATCTCTGTTTGCCTGAAACATCAGTGCAGAAATGCAATGAAAACTGATCCAAAAATGTAGTGGTTTCATGTCCAAATTTTAAGGCCTAATTAACTAATGTCTGCAGGGGTTTTAAGATTCTTTGGTTGCAGCTGGATTTAGAAGGGCAAAATAACAGTAGCAGGGTGCTAAAGAACTGCTAAAGAATTTTTTTGGCATTGTGTGTCTGTTCTGCTGAATTGACAGTTCAAAACTTGGCATTAAATGAAAAGATGAGCTTTGGACCATATCCAGAGTCACCAAAGTCGCTGGGTTCAGGCTTTGAAGAAGCTTGAATCCAAGTATCTCCTCAAAGGTACCTGCTGAAAAGGGCTACACAGGAGCTAAGGGGACTTTAGTTTATCTGTGGCATAATTTTTTTTTAATTTTCTGTTTTTACAGTTGTTGAGTGTTTTTTCTAGGTATAGACTTGTATACTGTTATCTCTGTTTTAAGTTTATGTCTTTTTATGGAAAAAATTGCACATGTTAAGCTTTTTCCTGTGAAAACACTTGCCAAGCAAATCCTTATTACAGTTATCCAAATGAAAGGCCATTTTTACAGAGAGACTTCTCCATATATATTCTCAGACAACTCGCAAGCAGCCAGCCAACAATAGCAGTGGCATCTTTCAACTTTAACCTTGTGTTCTTTAAAATTTGTTTAACAAAAAAAGAAATTCTGAGAACTTCCATCTTTTCCATGAAGTGATTCTTTTGAAAACTCAGATAACAAAAGACTAGGAGAAATGCGAATGTTCAACTTTTTATTCTGTATGCATGAAAAAAATCCTATAGCAAAAACATTTTGTGTAGCAATTTCCAGAAGTATTTGACTATCAGTAATAGTTTGCCATACAAGGCAGAATAATACCAACTCAATATACAGGGTAATTTGTTATTTCTCGTGTAATGACAGTGTTCCTTTCAGGCAAAAATGTTCTTGTCTTGCATGCTAAAACAGCAACAGAAATTTTGGAGAGCCTAGGTAGCACAGGGAATTAATGCCTTATGGGAAACCCATCCCTACCAGAATTAGTGGAAAATAAAATTTAAGCCATAATGAGTCAAGAAAATGGGTTTGGTGTTTACTAGTTCCAAGAAACACCCTAGTAAAGTCTCAAAAACAACTGTACATCAGTTCTGAGTCTGGCAAAGGTGAAGCGTGGCCAAAAGAGGCCCAGGGCAGCAAGAGCAGGACAAATATCCTCTTTCAGAACGATCTCAGCAGGCGATTGTGCTTTGTCTGTCCTGCCTTTTTCTGAGTACTGGACGTGGAATTTTTCCTCATCGCTTTTGCACTCATAATCCTTCAATATTTAAAATTATGTTAAAATCTCTCCCATAAAAACTACTAGCGACTACATTGAAAGTTTCGTTTAAAAGGTGAAAGTTAACTCCAGTTTTGAGATTGTGCCTGGAAAGGCAAGTGACCTTGTTGCAGCTACAATGCAAGTGCTCACGAGAGAGAAAGATAAACAAGCAGAGCCTCGACTCTCAGTCCAGTGCTTCGAGGGGCTTGGCTTTACCTTTTTGTAAATTTAATGAAAATCCCTAAGACACAGCTATCAAAGTAAGCACAGGTATCAGCAATATATAACTCGCTCCTGGTTTTTTTCCCATGTGTCTTTCATTGGTGTGTATTTGTGTAGATTGATGCATTAAAATTGTAGCAGGTTCTGTTCCAATTTCTGTGTAACAGAGTGCATTGAAATGAAACCATAATGTATTTGAATGAAGCTTTTCTTTTGAAGATTTTTCATGTAGTTATTTCTTGCAGCCATTAGCTACAAGTATTTGAAACTAGAAACAGAGCCCAGGAATCTCCTAGAAAATAATTCTTCATCGGGGACAGGCATCAACTTCCTCTGAGAAAAGGAAACCTTAAACACTTAATGACTCTCTTAATTAAATTTTCAGTAATTTCTCAGACTGTTGAAAATGTGTAGATGTGCTTGATGGATATGTTAGGATATTCACTGCAGGAGGCATCTAGGTAAGTGAGAGTTTTTTTAGATTTTGCTTTGGCAGCATTTCAAAAGGGATTGTAAGTAGATAAATGGAAAACGCCAGTAGTGTTCACAAAATGTGCGTATAGGTTACACTCATACACGAGATGCAAGTGCTCTTGGCTTTCTTTGCTTTTAACACATGAAAAGCTGCATTGTGCTTTAGATGGTGGTAATTAAATAGTAGATTTGTGATCCGTGTGCTAATATTGCATTGCTGTATATTGTCATGCAAGAAAGAGTTTGTGTACTCCTGTTGTATGATGATTTATAGAGCAGTGGGCTGTTTATTTGTGGCTTAGTAACAATACAGGACGTGGCCAAACTGCAGTAATTAAAGGGTAACATCAAGATTGTAAGTTATCATTTGAATGTTAATCTTTCCAGAATGCCTCGGGACTTTCCCTTCTCTCTTTTATTGAACCTCATGTGTTGGAGGTGTGAAAGATGGAGGAAGAAAGCAGTATGTCCCCTGCAGGTTCTGGGGATCATACATCTGCAGTATGATTTCAGGAGCATTTTCAATCTATTTCTCATAAAGCGGAGGGTGCTGGTTCTCACTCCAGACCTGGACTTGGTTTTGGCATCAGTTCCCACATTCCAGGAACATTGCCTCCCAGAGCGAGGGGAATACCCAAAGAGATTTGTTTGGATGGAGGTAATATACAGTACTAATAGAGTTATAGCTGGAACTGGCTGGCCTCCAAAATATCAAAGCATAACACGGTCCAGGCATTATTACAAAAGGCTGATGATGGGAGGGAGTCCTTTTCTATGGCAATCTTAGAGGGGGACAGAGCGAAAGTAGGAGATTACAGTCAATGGGCATGGGGTTATTATATACAGCAGATAAAGCTTTCTATTAAAAAGGGAAATATAATTGCATTAGAGAGAAAAATGTCTGTTGTGGACATTGATTATAATAATCTTTAAGATGCCGTTCTAGAAGGTCAGATTTCTTACCAAAAAAAGTGCATTTCCCATGTAACTTTTAGGAACATTGGCACTCCTTTGCTGGCTTGGAAGACTGAACAGTAACGGGGCAAGTGTGAGATTCATTGCATTCAATGAAGACTGCTTGGTTGGATGTTACATCCAGGGGTGCCTGCAGCAAATACTTAATAAGCATTGCCAGCAGTAAGCACATAGCTATAGTAGGTGATTGTTGTGTGCACCGATCTGCATTAAAAATGTGAACAGATTAATTTTTATATTATGTTTTAAAAGCATAATCCAAAAATTGCAGAGTCGTGTATGAGAATACCTTTGATAATACTGCTGAACTCATCCTTTAGAGAGAACCTGTGTTCTTTTGGGCTTCTCTGTACAAGAATACTTCAAAAAGCTTATCTAAATTAACCAAAGATATACATTTAGTGGATTATTTTAAACCATAATAAGCCCCTGTGTGGACACTATTTTACAGAATTCAAGCGGATTTAATTCGTCTATCTTAATTCACTTTTGAGTCTAATTAGATTGAATTTAATGAAAGTCACTTGACTTATGAATGAGAGTGCTGAGGGGTTTAATGTAGTTTAGCTTATCCACTGAATTTTTTTTTCCATGTCCTGTTATAGATAGGCACTCTTAAATGTTTAGTTTTACATGTAACAGGACAGTCTGCTCTGTGTGGTAAGAATAGGCTTTTTTGAGCCATGACTGTGTAATTCCAACTGATCGGAAGTACCACGCAGTTTCTTAGTCTGCTTAGTCAATGGAAGAGCAACAAAATATTCAATATATACTCACTATTTGCAGGAAGCGTCACACTGCAGTTGAAAAAGGAAAGATCCAAGATTTTGTGTGCACGTGCGCTTGTATATATATTTTATCATAACTCATCTGTGGCTATAGCTTTCCTAATAATGTTATCTAAAGGTGGGGAATCGGGAGGCAGAGTGGAGGTATTAAAGGAAAAGTTTATAGTTACGTACTTGCAGAAAAAGCTCTTCTGGCCTTGGACAGGATACAACTTTCTGTGTTTACCTTAATTCTAGAGGTTACATCACGCTACCACAACTTTTGGGGAGGGCATCTTGAGTTTCCCCAGCTTCTCTCAAGCTCATGTGTCTGTTACTCATATTCTCAGCTGAATTGTTTTTTCTGAGTGAATGGTTGTTATTTATACTCTTCATGCTTTTATTTCATGCTATTTCATTTCAGGCTATTGGGAATTTTGCCACTGAATTGACAATACCTGGATCAAACCTTGAAGTTTTCAGCTCCAGCTACAAACAGGCTCATTATTTTAGTTGCTTGGTATTTTCTGCTTCATAGGCTCAATAGTTGTTAATAGTTGAATTCAGCATTTAGTGACTGCTTGTCATTGTGTGATATGTCAGCTCAGGGTTGCATTTTACGAAGATGCATATTACTATGTTGTATTTCATTGAAACTTCTGCGCTTGGAGCAATGCAAATCTTATTTAGATGAGATAAGAAGTGGATTACCTTTTTCTGTTTTCCTCTGCAGTTGACAAAATCCTGCAGTCATGCTCCTGGCTGTGTTCTTTCTGCCTTATCAGGCCAAAGTTGAAGCATTCCCAAATACTCTGTGGAAACCCTTTTATGGTCCCTTGTATGTCCTCTCAGGATTCAGAGTCCAGGAATTAAATATGTGTGAAGTGCCCCCTGGGTTTTGGGAGGAGGTAGAAATTGGTTCGAACTGGCAAAATGTGCACGTCTGACAACAGGAGGACTTTAAATTTTTTTTTTTTAAGAGAAATTAAGAGCATATTGAACCACTTCCCCTAATTGGCCGAGCTAGTGGAATATGTATGTATGCATATATATACGCACACACACATATGCCATATAAAAAACCTGAGTATTGGAAATATTTTCACTCTATGACAAATGTAACCGTTTGTTACTAATTTTTAATAGGTTGGAGCTTGCTTAACAGTGCTCCCGAGGCTGGGAGAGTCAAGGGGGAGAGGAGTGGGGTTTGTTATCGCGAAAAGATCATCTCTGACTGGATTTTTGCCGTTCTATTTGCTTTTCTTGCAAGTCACCTATGAAAAGGAAAATAATCTTCATGAGGTAAATCAAGCAGAAGATAAAACCCTTTTATTCTTACAAGGTTTTTTGTACGCATAATGCTGTAGAACACATAAGAACGGGGTGTTGGCGAGAACAAATGCTTTATAAACCTTGGTATATTTGCTCTTAGAGAGATGTTGTGGAAAAAAGTTATGAAGACTCTCTAACTATGGGAAAATGATAGAAAACGTTAAAAAAAATAAAGATCATGAGAAGAGGAATTCGTACAGACCAGGTGTTGTGAGCAGAGCAGTGAGGATAACAAATTAAGTTTTAAACCACAAGATACACTAAATTAAGCAAAGATTCCACAACCAAAACTGATCTTTGGACTTTAAGAACATGGATTCTTTCTGTGGACTTAATTACATTAAGGTAAAAGTTACGTGCTTTTTTTAGAAACTTTCTAGAAGTAATCTTTCAAAAATATTGCTGCGTGCGTACACTGATGTACCACTTAATATTCAACAAATATAACGAGTATAGGAAAGAGTATCTGAAACAGTAGAAGAACTTCTGGTCTGTATATATATATGCACGTGTGTCAGCTTTTTGTTGTTCAGTCTGCACAGATTCTGTGTTTGTTTTTTCATTACAGTTGCAAATTAAATGCTGCCCAAATAATCATAATTAGCACATTAGAATTTGCCTGCCTTCAGCTGAATAGAGAATTTACTTTCCATGGTACTCGCAAAATTTTCCTCTTTAATAGGATAACAAATAATGTTTGAGATAGTGTAAGGAATATAACATTGCCCATTTTAAAGCAGAGCTATTTTTGCTTGATGATGCATGATTTAAAATCCATAAATTCACAATTAGACAGTAATTGCAGTGTATCTCATTAACGATATTTTGTGTTACTCCACCTTTTGCATTTTAACAGACCTCAGGAAGAATCTCAAGGGATTGATCACAGATATTCTGCGTTATTACAAGGTCCTGATGTTGTTATAATTTCAGAAGCGCATCAATTAATGAGGACGTTGTCTTTGAATTAAAGTTCCTTCCACATGCAGCTCTTTGCCTGTCAATATGTCTCTTTAATGGCAATTATAGTTACTGTACAAAAAGCTAGCCAAATTTATGTGCACCTGCTATTTAGTAGTAAAGTTTTGACTACTGAAGTACCAATTAGCTGCGTGGTTAATAGCAAACAAAAATCCTAGACAGTGGTTGTGTGAATATTTCCAACAATGGAAAAGCTTATAGCCACAGACAAATTTCAACTGAAGCTCAGATTCATAGGATCCTGTAAAAATTGAGAGAAACAAAGCACAGAGGAAATTCCGGGACGTAAAAAATCATCTCGTATAAAATTTCATATTCTAATTGGTTGCCTGCTTGCAGAGGGGGATAGGGATTTATTTCCCATTTTAAATCTGTTTTTAAGTGCAGGTCTGACAGTGGAGTCGCTGCCAGATATCTGTAGCTGCTAGAAGCAGCCCATACCCTTGTTTTTCATCTTTCAAGCCTGTATGTCTCTCAATTTTCCAAATGTCCCTGTAAGGAAGTAGTAACAACCTCGTTGTACAGGTGAAGAGGTGGAAGCAGTGACTTGCCCTAGACCACTTAAGTTGGTAGGGAACTGAGATAAGAAATTATGAATTCTGGATTTCTTGTCTACATTTTTGAGCGTTTTCTCTGATTCATAATAGATTTTGTCTTGCTTTTATCAAGGAAGAAGCCAAAGAAGCTTTCTTGCTTTTGGAGGAAAATGGCTTAATTCCTTTCTGCTTTGCTTGAGATCACATCTCAGCCCTTCTTCCTTGCTGTCGAGCTTATGACTAATAACAGAAAACTCTTCTGATTTTTCTTCTTCTGTGAATTAGTAGAATGTGCTTTGCTATGCACAGAATTACATAGGAAAACTCTTTCAAAGTCCACAGTCCCCTCACCCTGTCAGATTTGAACCAGTTATTTATAAAAACCACTGGATTTTGACATTTGCCTGTGTTTTCAGAGCTCTCTGTGCGGTGCAGGTTGCAGTGCAGTTCTCTGAGTTAACTGTGTTCAAATGCTTTGTGATTCTTAGTGGACAGAGGACCTTGATGTATTTGCAATAGGTTTTTCCCCAGAATCTTTGGGATGGATTTGATTTCCTTGTTACACTTTGCATAAAGGAATTCTCCTTTGTTATGTTGCAAAAGCAATCGTTTCAGGAAACTTTTAATTTAGTTGACAAAGTGAAGTGACTTGTTTATTCCAAATTGCACACACACATGCATCTAAGAAACAAAAATAGGAAACAAGGATTGAAAGGTTAGGAAGTGCCAATTTCATACTTTTCTCTGTTAATACAGAGTTGCCCTGGCAGGCTGTATACCAGCTACAGGCTGCAGGATCAGTGTGGCTGAGGAGCAGGATCGCCCACTGTTCATCCCATGGAGGCCCTGTCTCATTCATTTAATAGAATGACCATCCATGAGGGCAGGATTTAAATTTGCTCTAGTGATGGTAAATGTGGCACTCTACGACTTCTGTGTGTTTGATTTACAATCTGAATAATCTGCTGTTTATGTTGTTGTGTACCATTTATTATACTGGTTTTCAGTATTGGTTTTTGATGTACACATTCCTTAAAAGAAAAAAATAAATATTCTAGGTAAGGTACATATGCCTGTACAGCAAATTCATGCCTCCTTGAGAAAACCTTGTTCGTAACTGACTGAAGTCCAAAGACTTCAGAAGTACTTAGTAGATTCTTTGCATCCCTTCTGAAATGTTAACCAAATGTTAGCGGAAGCAGCCTGAGGTCAGCTATTGGTGTCTTTTAATGAGTTTGGTTTTAATCTTAATATCTGTACTAGAAATACTTGTTTGGTAGCTGCAGAATGTTTCATTCATCCAGCAGTTGCCTACAGCTGCGTATAAAAGAAGTAAAGGAACGTAGAGGCACTTGGTTTCAGCTAAAATCAGTACTTGCTTTCAGAATGTTTTTATTAAAAAATATCCATGACAGCTTTGGAATATCTTCATCCTTGTGTTTTATTCACTCTTTCACATCACTAATTTACAAGCTAATGAAAAGGTTATGATCACAATAAAACAACACAGAGCAATAAATTACTAAGTCTGTAAAAATACTTGGCAGTATTTAGCTAAATACTAGGTGAGATTACATTGTATGCTGTTCTGAGAAAAGAGTGTAAGAACAGGGGACCCACCTGGAGTTTAAGCTTCAGGTCCCCAAAGGTCTGTGTTAAGCTAGTCTCTGTGTGCCCAGGTTAAGTAAACTCAGATTGCTAGATCTGGGTGAAACAGAGCTTGTTGCTTCTTGACAGTAAAGTGCGCCTCAGGGCTTTGCAAGTGGAAGATACAGCTTAGTGAAGTGTTAGATATCCTGCTAATGCAAGGAATAACAATTTTTGTCTTCAGTTGTAAAGATAAATACTGGCAAATCCCGTTACTGTAGCTGGGGATGTTGTGTAAAACAAGTGTTTAATACATAATTTTAATTTTGAAGATTTTCCCTGTTTATACAAGCAAAAGGGACATGTTCTCTTTTCACTTTTGCCTTTAAGCAATACTGGAAATGGAGTGCAGTGGTCTGTCCTTCAGAATATCTGGTCAAGGCTTTTATACGGACCTCTCATTTTACTTGCTTAGCATTTTTCATTATTGTTGTGGCTGTAATGCTTTCCCAGGTTACCACAAAATTCTGTACTTCAACGGAAGCATTCTATAGAAGAAAAGATGAGAACATCATTTAGGTATCTCTTTAAATTTAAAATGCAATGTGTTTTACATAGAAAAAATCAGGTGGTTTCATTATATAATAAATCTTTCCTAGCCTTTGAACATTCCTTCAGTTCAGCCTGTCCCACAGGAGTCCTTCCACAAGTCCTTCCTCTGCATCGTGTTTCTAAAAACATGCGGCTCGTCTTGAGCCAGTTTCCACAGTCTTGGACACTTTGCTGAGAACATTCTGTATCTGGGCGGTTCCTATTTACCTGGGATACCAGTGACTTAAGTCATTGACTTACTCGACAATTATTCACTCATTAGCCAGATATTTCAAAATCCTTAAGTTATTCAAATGAATTTTTGGTCATAGTGCCACCCCGTAAATAAAAAAAGCAACAACATAGATGTTAAATAAACCCCCATAAATATTCTTCATTTGAAATTCTTGGCTTGTATAAAAATAGACAATAATACTGTTAAAGAAACTGAAAGCAGAACTTTCAAAAATCAGGAAAATTTGTCTAATCCCCCAAAATTGTTGATCTGATGCGTTAGCAGTGTTAGTCATAGGTGACCAATAGAAATTATATCCTATTAAAGAAATTTTTGGACCATTCACTTTTGTTACCACTGAGTAAGTGAAAACTTGAAAATGTTTAGGAGGTTAGCAGCTTATTACTCATTTTTGTTTGTGCTTTTGAGGTCCACGATAGATTTTATCTAATTAAATTTTAAAGCAAAATCATCCTCCCTTTCATTTTCTTTTTAAACATAACCAATCATCATTACGTGAAAACTGGTTTAGCTTTCCAAGTTGCCTGGCGCGTTTAGTAGATCAACTTTATGAAGGTTTTATCGCACTTTTTTTTAAAAACAGTGCACGCTTTTCTTTTTCTTGGTCTTCTCTGTCCCAGTCTGTGTGGCAGGTGTGCTAAGTAGTTGAAAAACCTGTGCGTTATCCCAGGGATGGTGATGGTTTACGACTTCAGGTGCTTGTCTAAAAGTGACCTGCTGAAGAGAGATGGGGGGTGTGCGTGTGTCACGAGAGGAAGGGGGACGACAGAGGACCTGGAGCACTCCATCCACGCTACATTTCTGGGCCTGGCTACACTAGCTCGGTGGCCAAAATCCGCTAGTACTTCCATATGAAGCAGCTGAGCCCAGAGGAAGATGGAGGCCAGAAACACTTAGAATATTGGATAAGCGTGAGAAATTTTTGGTCTGTAAAGCTCAGAGCTGCCTCTTTATTAGCACGTAATTTAACATGATTTGTATCCTTAATATCACACAGACTGAATCCTCTCTCACCCTTTGGTTTGTTAGGTCGGGTTCATTACTTTATTTTCCTTGGATGGAAACCTTCCCCAGTTATCAACCAGTGAACAAACATATTTAGATATAAGACTGAGTATTGTTTGTCCTTTCCTTTCAATCTGAAATCTAATTTCCAGCCGCAGTAAAAACAATAAAACTGATGTTTGCTTTTCCCATTTTTTTTTTCTCCAGTGATAAATATGATGTATTTTGAATTTTATCTGTATATCTAAAATATTCCATTGGAAGCTTTTGAAAGATAGCATTGCTTTTACTGCACAGCTGGCTCGTGGTCAAGTGGTTTAAGCTGTATGTATGAATAGAAACTTTTCTTGTTTATAGTAAGTACATCCGTTGCTGATGTACTTTGTAATTTAGGTTTAGAACTCAGTGTAATTGCTCAGATTTTAACTGTTTCAAATTGTTTCTCAACTTTTCCCCCTCTGTTTTAAGTTTTTAATGAATCTGGCACAACAAAAACCAATTGCAATTCTACCTACTGCTAAATTATCTTAGAATCTAATATTTCATCAACATAATTGTCTACAAATTTTCTCAGCTATTTCCCAAGATATAAATCCTGTCCACTGTGCCCTATGTTTATCTTAACATACAGTAACGCATTTTTATCCTGTGTTTTGTGTACAATAACAGCAGTGCTTGGCAGCAGGGTGGGTTGTTGTTTTTTTTTTCCTTGAGTGCCATCAATATTCCACAATAATTTTTATCCTGAAGGTAGTCTGTTGAGAACAGATGGGGTCACTTTGAACTTTCCAGTTTCTCAATCTTTATAGTGGAATTACTGTCTCTTGCATCCTTACTCTCAGATTCTTTAGATAGATATTTAATATGTGTATGAGCACTGAGATGCACTTTTCTCGTGTGATATGCGTAAACATTTTCAGATTCGTTCTTGTGCCATTATTATAGTTTTGTCCACATTACTTTCACGTGCACCTTTATCCCCTTCAGTACAGAGCCGTTTTGTTGCTTGCAGTGCCCAAGTACTTAGAAACTTTCCTTGTTAGTAACACGTTAAGAAGTTTCAGACGGGTTTTTCCGATGTCAACTGAATTTTTTTAATTTAATTCTTGCTACTTGTCTGAAGAAGTAATGTTTATCAGTAGTAATGTTAATAAGCTCTCTAATATATGATTTTGCTCATTCTTGAAAAATACAAAGGGGTGCACAACCTCAGGTGTAGATTTGTTCCTTCGCAACACAGCATCATGTACTGCACGAGCACAGTGACAGCGCTGCTCTGTTTCTGTAGGTAGCTGCTATGTTCTCGCCTCTTGCTCATTGGAGACCCTGAAAAGTCCAAAGGGAACTGTATAACGTAACCATTTCCCTGTGTCCTAATGCATTAGAAATTCATTTATGAATGGCAGCAACTGCAGCTATGTTTTATGTAATGAGATCTGTAATGGTTTAAAGACATGCATCAGTCTGTATGGAGCTGGCTCGTACTCTCAAAGGAGCTCTTTGTAAGTAAAGCTGTAATAGGTCTAGGACTGGCCTGTGTGGGTCTCTGAAAAGACCGCAGTAAATGTCACCAGTAGTTTGGTTCAAAATGACAGTACATTTTTACAGTGGTAGAAATCGGCAGTGTAACAAATTCTGAACCTAGTGAAGAAATATCAAAGGTTGTCAAAGGTTCAAATTATAGTATTTCAATTGTAAATGTTACTTATGACTAACCTTACCTCACCAAAAAAAAAGTTGATTTTTTTTCCTGGAGTTGCCTCTTGACATTTTGGAACATGTTAATACAGTATTCAGCAAAAAATCTGGTGCGAACCCAGCAATCCAGCAGGTCATTGGCCAGAACAATGCTGGTATTTGCCACTGCTGTTCAGAAGACGCACAGGATTTCAGAAGGGAAGAACAGTTGAAAAAATCTGCAAATCAGATGCAGCTCAAAGGGGCAAGCCAGGAGTACGTTTGTTTTGAAGTGACAAACTACAGCTGAATTCACTGTTCAGTTCAGGTCTGCTCCCCAGTAGTGTAGAGAAGCAAAGTACTGAATTGTTGAGCCCTAATAATAAAAATTTGGGAATTGCAGGCAGAGGAAGATCATCCCTGGACAATGCAAAAGTTTGCTTCTCTCAAACTACCGGTGTGAAGGACTTGAGCATGTTCTGCACACAGTAAATGTGCAGGCAAAAGCTGCTGCGCGTTCGCCGCGCATAGCTCGCACTCAAGGGTGGGACAAGGTTTCATAGTCGTCTTCATCTCATTATTTCCAGCTGTCTACCTGGACACTCAGGCAATTAAATTAACCCCCGATCAGTCACATATAGGATGTTGCCATTGTTATGAAAATGGCTAGAAATGTTTGTTTCCATGTACTTTGAAGATTAATTTTTTCACAAAGCATAGACTCTCAAGCCTATTAGAAAAATTTACCTGTTCAGTGTTTGCCTGCTAGATTCTGTCTACCATCGTTTAAAATTTAAAATCTAGTTATTAACTATTTTTGGTTTTTTATAACACTGGCTAATCATGCTCTGTGATGTACAGTGGTTTATTATTTATCTCAAATGCCAGGATGGATAATTACAGAAGACTTTTTAATCTGACTGTGGTTGAAAGGGAAAGAATATTTTTAAATTAATCTTTTCCAGTACCATTTCGTTACTTATCTCCTCTGTGGCTTATTTACTATACACTGGGTTTCTTTGTGCTTTGTGTGATCTAATTTCTAAGTCATATATGTGGGGAAAAAGCAGTATGCACATCAGTAGGTAAATAAAAGCAAAGTATCAGAGGGGCTACTTGGTAAGCTATAAATCTTCTGCACCCTTGGGGAGCCTGTTTTACCCCTTTCTTCTTTCCTGTGCTTTTATCTTCCTGATATGGCAAATGTGTAAGTAATGCCTGATAACCTCCTTCTCCTTAAATCCCATTTCCCCCCTTCTCTCCAAAAAGCGTCCAAAAGTGTCAAACTTGGATTTAATGGAGGTTGTGAAATAACTTTTGTAGTATGCAGTTTGGAGTCCTTGCACTTTGACTCTTGTGATTACAGCAAGATACAACCAAAGATTTTTCTAGAGGAAGATGTTGGTACCAGGAGAAGAATCGGTTTCTAAGAACACCTTGGTGTTCGGAAAGAAATTATAAATGTAAGAGGAAATATTTCCAGAATTCCCTTATTAACCGTGAGTTCAGGGCCCAAGTCTGCCTGTGTTACTCAGCTGGAGTAATTTGGTAAGTGAAAGTGGTCTCACTGGTTGGTACACTTCAGCAAGGGCAGTCAGGGTGCCTGTCTTAGTGATCTTGTTTTGCTGAATTCTAATATGTTGAATTTTTAAGAAAAAAAAGTAGCATGTTCTGTATTAGATACGGAAAAAAATGCTTTTTATGAGCACATGCTATATGGAATCTTTATCTTAATAGCATTTTGGCATTTTACACTCCCAAGGCAGTCTCAGAAACAATGTGAAGGCTGCAAATCTGGTTTGTAAATGCTGTAACTTGTATCAGGACCAGATTTGATAAAGTCCAAATATTTTGGTTTTGGTTTTTTTTTTTTCCTAAAATGCTGGATCCATTTTAAGCCTTTATGCATCTCTGTAAGAACAGCCAGCCATATAGAGTCAGACTCAGACTGCAGGATGTAAAGTTACTGTGTGAATAAAAATCTGATAATCTAAGTCAAAATAATTCATGCATTCATGGGCTGGAAGAACGAATAACTTTTACTGACACTTCTTTAAACTCCTTTAATAACATTTTACGAATTGCTTTCAAACTGAGCTCACCGTGGTCCTTGCTTCATGCTTACCTCTTAGCAGCCTTCAGGATAGCATTATCAGGTTGTCACTGTTACTGCTGCTTTTGATTTATGTTTTGGCCGTCAAAGTTGCCAAAAAAAGATGATTTTATATACGAGAGCATTCTGTAGATTCAGCTTTCTTTGTTCAGCAATTTCCTCTATGCACTCCAATAGCCTTAGTTTCCTAAGCATTAAAAATTTCGTTACCAGACATTTCTACTTCCCATGGACTAGAAAGAAGAAAGTTTTGAGTTGGTCAGGGAAAAGATCGTCAGCAGCCCGGGGAACATTCCTGCCACACACTAGTGTTAGACGCTTTGATAATTCCTTTCTGATGTTATGAGAAAACCACATTTTAAATGTCTTTGCTTTAAAAACTTGTGTTTTGATTGTAAAAATAAGTAATTTTAACCTTTTAAAAGCAAGATTTTACGCCGCTCTGGTGAGCTTTAGTTCTAGTTTCCAGTTGTGGGGCCACACACATGCACGGTGCCTGGTTTGGGGTGTGATTTTTTTCCCCTCCTCTTCCCCCTTCATTGATACAAACTTTTCGGTATGTGGGTAGAACATTGGTCAAGTTGAACTTAATGCATACAAGTATTACTGAACAAAAATATGTGCTTCTAGCATTTATTTTAGGTTATATGCTAGTTTACGCTATCCCAGCTGAGTATTAAACTGAGTTACAGAACTGGCAGTATGTTGGGGAAAACCAGATGTGTACTCTAAGAAAACAATGGTTTTGGGTCCAGAGCTTTCATTGAAGTCTGCTTCAAATTCGCACTCCATATTCCTCTCCCTTTTCTCACAGAAAAAATTGAGAGTTGTTCAAAAATGCATTTTAAAAATCCAAATGATGATCGGAAAGTTTAACATGTATGCAAATGCTATCTGGATATGACTTCAGAAAGTAAAGACCTTTGGCTGGCCCGGAGGCTCAGCTGGTAGCAAAATATATTGCCGTATGGGAGACCCTGATTTAAGTTCAACCACAGGCCATTGATGTCTGGAAGCTCCACACAGGTGAAACTTGCAGCTCTACAGCGAAGTAGTAGAGGATTTGGAGACAGTGTTACTGATGGATGGTTCCTGTAGTTACATCCCAAAGTAATCGTCTGCCATGGATTTCACTGAAATGGAAAATGAACACAAATGGTAAACAAATGGGCGAATAAATGACAGCGCACGCAGGTAAGTGCACAAAACCTTGGAGAACCACCGAGACTGGTGCTCTTGAAGGGTAAAATTGCCCTGACAATAGACATATGGTTGAAGTTTAATTCACGGGGGAGAACAGGCACTCGACTACTGTGCCAATAGTTTTCCACCCCCGAAACAAAGAGATTTTAATGATTTATAGCAGAACAGGGTGTATGTGTTACCTAATGTGTTTAGAATGACTTGATACAGTTTTCTAAGCAATGCAGGAAATGAAGTGGATAAACAATCACTTTTTATTCTTCATTGTTCAAAACTTCAACAGCAGAGTTTTGGTTATCATCTGTAATATTACTTTCTCTGAAAATGCTTTCCCATGTAAGCAAACTTGCAGAACTTCGTGCCATAGGCTAACACATGCAAGCAAAAAAGAAATTTTGAAAATCACTACCAGAAAAATGATTTTTCTTGTGTTCTCAATGTGGAATGTAACTGGCAATTCACATTTTTAAGAATTTGTATAATTCTAAAATGTCAGGTTACTGGCTCCAACTTGAGAAAAATAAATAGAGGAGGAAATTAATTCAGTAACCAGGAATTCATTTGCAAAATTGGGAAAGTATCGTCTGCAGTACCATAACATGTAGTACATGATTTAGTCAAACTGACACACTGTTAGGATTCATTTTCATTTTATGACTTTAAATTAGAAAAAGCATGTTTGCATCATTGCAAAGGCTGGTGGGAAAGAAGCTCCAGTTCCCAAGCTCTTCTCCGGGGTATTGGAAACATTTGTCCACTGAGTGCCTTGGCTAAAGGGAAAGCACATGTGAAGTTATGTTACTGAGCAGGCTTCTGAGGGAGAAGCCGAGTAGAAATCATACGGCTTCACGTGAAGAGAAGTATATATAACTGATGCCTTATCTGTGACCTTTGATGGAAATCAGAGGATGGTGATTTGTGTTAGTCTAACGTTATTAAATTTGTCAAAAAGATGATAGTTTTAAAAACGACACTGGATATATGTAAGAACATCCACTTTAATGAAAGAAATCAATCATTTTTTCTAGTTGCTTTTGTCTAAGAACTATTGTCTGAAAATGTTTTTGACGCGAAACATAAGATTTTCTGAGGTGGAGCATGATCTATGGCTTATAATATACATTACGTCTGCCTTTAGTTTTGGTCATCATTGGAACACACTGAGCAGTTTACAGGGACATTATCTTTTTCAGTGTGAATAATTTAAATGAAGTAGATAAAGCTTCTATTATTTTGGATTCTTTTTACATGAACTTTACTAGTAGATAAAAACCAAGGTTAGAGATACAGTTGGGTATTTTAATGCTCTTCCTACCGATATCCTGTAAACTTTTGTACGGGTATTTTGAGAAGTCCAGGTGTTCTCATATGTTTTTCTTTCTAAAAACCAGCCATTTCATTTATTTATTTCTGTCCTAAGTTCTGGAGTACATATTCCCCTTACAAATGTATATACCTTACTGTGATATGAATTGAACTCCTTGTGTTTGTGTACCTTGCAGCTGTCTGCCATTCCTGTCTATCTTGAGATTTGGGTGGAAAAACAAAACCAAAGAGACAGACGCTTTCAAGTTCTGGATTCCTTTCCTGCCTATGCAAATCAGAGAGCATCTTCCCTTAGGGCTTGCGTTTGTTAAGGGGAAAAACCCTGAGTGTTTGAATCTGCTCCTTAACTTCTGTCAAGTTTACACTTCTTGTCCTTTCTGGGATTTTTTTCTTGAATGACGTCTACAGTGTTGGTTTTTGTGCAAGTTTCTGTAAGAAACTTACGTAATTCAGGTAATTCTCAGGAGTACTGCTTTCTTATTTAAGTATTCTTTAACTGACAAGTACTGGCTTATAACTTTCTCCAACTTCTGATTTATAGTTCAGGCAGTTACAGTTAACTCCTCACTGTGGTTGTTCCTACTGTTCTGCTTTTCTTTTGAAGCCATTATGTACTTCTGATACTGATTGATATAAATTGAGCTGCTTACATCATTTCATAATGAAAGTGCAGGAGGTAGTATATTCATTTTCTTTTCCTTAGGACTTTTCCTGAACATTGCAATACTATAACTTTTCTGTTCCTCTGTGTATAAAAGGCTCATGCCGTTGTTGCATGTGCTTTTTTTTCCCCTATCCATATTTCTCCAATTTAATAGGATCCTGCAGTGTACGGTAGGAGCAGTGTTTTGTTACCCTAGCAACAAGAGCCAAACTTTCAGATGTTATTTTGTTAGTATTTAAAAAAAAAAATCACTGCCAGTTATGATGTAAACATTTGCAGTTCCCCCCAAATGTCTTTTCTTTCTGGAATCAAAGTAAAATCACCGTTCCGAGGGGATACTGATAAATTGTTTCAGACGTTTTTAAGCAAAATAACAGATGTGTGTGATTCTGGTAGATCCTCAGTGGTCTGGTCTTACTATTTTTAAGTGGCATATTTACTACTAGCCTCATCAGAGGAGATGTACCCTCTCATCAGCACTAAGAGTCCAAATTCTAGTTTTAAGTTATTTATGAAGGGATTGAATGCTATTTCTGCTGAAATTGCCTGGAGACTGTAGCAGAATTTAATAGTAAACGCTGAAAGTACTTCAGCATTTATCTTGACCTTTTGTTTTAAGCGTAACTAATCCCATCAGGAATTTGAGACTGGAGGATGGGACCAGCAGGGTGACATTTAAAGCCATGTTTACATTTATTAGACTAGCAGGGACTTGTCACATAAAAATGTACAGGAAGGCAGTCCTTTAGGACTGAGTTATCCTCTCCCTCTTGGCTAGGTTATGTCACAACAAAAAATTTCCCACCAGCCAGATGCTGTGTGAGTCACCATTTATTATTCACTTGAATAACCTTTATCAGTGCTGGTCAGTCAGAGGGAGTCTGGGTCACTCATGTGTATGACTTGTTTCTTGAGCTTTTGCACTCGGCAGCTACAGCTTAGTAAGATTTCTTTGACACTGTAGTGTTTTTCTCTGAACTATCCAGCCGTTTCTTAATAGCACTCAGTTGTGCGTTGAATAAAGCCCAAAAATAACATTCTGTTGGAAAAAAAACATTTAAGCCAAAGGCTTCTTTAGTATTGCTCAAAATAGTGAATTATCATAGAGAGATTTAATTGTCCAGTCTTGAAAAATCTTTCTTTTGGAAGTAGTTCCATCAATTTTACCATACGTACTGCTAACAGTAAGCCATTTCATCACAAAATGTTGCAATTGGGTAGATTTGAATAATCTGTACCGTTCTTAGGCTGAATTAACTCAAAAGATTTTGCAAGCTATAACAGAACGTCGAAGGCTGAGCTGAGCTGACATGCTTAGTTACATATTTCTGTCTCTTCTTCTCTCTTGCCAAAAAGCGATTGGGATATATGAAATAATTTTTGGTGGGTTGATTACCTGGCAGTTACATCTCCATACGCGTGCAGGTAGCTCGTATGATGTAAAACATTGGTTCACCAGAAAAGAGATACAGAAAAGAGATTGATTAACCAGAGCCTTGCCTTCAGAGAAGGTGGGCATGAAATACCAAAACTACCTAATTTAGGGAACTCTGGCAGGTGCAGGTACATCAAACTACCTTTTGTGTAACAACTGAAATTAAACTGTAGGTTACGGTTTGGGAAGTAGCTGTGAGTTAACCACAAAGTTGTTTTGAGAAGTTGCCCTTGGTGGGCGATTTAGTAAGAGTATCTTCATACAAAAGATGAGTCGGATGTACGATACAGATTTCCTTACAAGTCTCATACTTCCAGATAGCCTCCTTAATTTGATACAGTGAATTTAGATGAGGTAACTCTTCTTTCTGTAACCAAGTAATTTTTACTGAAATTACATCTGCAGTTGAACTGCCAATTAATTATAATTAAGTTTTGCACATGCGCTAGTTTAAAGTGTATTTTCAATGGAAGTCTGTGTTTTGTTTTGGTGTATTTTACATCATTTTATAGGGCCTGAGCCCATCTCTACTTGAAGTCAAAGGAAAGACCCCACTTGGCTTCCGTGGGATGTGACCCCAAAGCATCTTGAGACAATACCTCTTTCTTTCCTTTGATACCCCTTGGTGCTGGCAGATGCATTACTGTCTGTCTACCTGTGATATTGAGTTAAAATAAAATACTGCTGATGTCAATGTGGACTGCTAACGTATAGGATTTCATATAATCTCATTGTATTTAGATCACATGGTACAAAGCTTGATTTAGGCTTTTATTTCGTAGTAATTAACTTTGCATCCCTTTCAGCCAACGTAATAGTTCACAGATAAAGTTTTAATTACACTGATTACCCTTTTGTGTTCAATACCAACCACTTCTCAAAGAAGCTGTTAGTCTCTTGAGGGACCCCCAGCTTGCCATGTGAGAGTACATGTGTTGACCCAGTGAAAGCATGAGATACTTTTAACAACTGCACCTTTGTCTTTAGGCTTTCACTTAAATTTTGGCAGGATGCATTTAACCCGGAGAGAGATCATGAGCATTGTGGGGTTTTTGTATATTATGTGTAGTTTAAATACTGTATATGAAAAAAAAAAAAAGGGTCAGATTGCTTATTCCAGTTGGACTGGGCTTAGGAAAGGGTCAGAGAGAGAGTGGTGGTGAGAGCAGGTGGGTTTGGGTGGTGGTTTTTTTTTTTTTTAAGGCGAAAGAACTGTATTAATTTGGTCTTTTTCTGCCCCTTATGTTTCTCCAGTTTATTTACCAAGTTAGACGTGAATACTTTTCAAAGACCCCAGAATATTTATTTGTAATTTTTTTATTTTTTTTTTTTAAAAAAGCTTGTGCAGGGAATGTTAATAAAGATCATGAACCTCTGCCATGCTTTCCCTTTCAAAACTTCACGCAGTTCTGTGCACCTCATTTTTCTTTGCTCAGGGCCTATTACAACATTTTGCTGATGGCTGCTACTCTCCATAAAACCAGAGTGCTGGAAAGTATTGGTAGTTTTACTGAATAGAGTTAGTCTTCAGAGGCAGAGGCTTGCTCCTGGGGCGGGCTGAGCCCTGCTCTCCTTGGGGATCACTGAAACGGAGATCTTAGGAAACAAGGTGGTGTGTTGTGAAAGGGCTTTTGAAGATGCAGATGGTTTAAATACACTAAGCCACAGTTTGCCATCACTTATCTAGCTCAGTCCAACCGCAGTAGCCAGAAAGATGGACATTTTTGTAAAGTTTGTTTAAGTAACCACAATAGCTGCAGTTGGTGTTCTGCCTTTCTCCAGGTTTTGTACAGGCATGTTAAGGGAATCTCAGAGTAGACATTACTGAGCAGAACTGTGCTGTGGTATATACTCAAAGTAAAAGCAGATGAGATGGTTTATTATTTGTTATGCAAGGAAATAATGCCGCTGATAAAAATGTACTCTGGAGTTATTCTTTTCATTTTTCCACCCTCGGTAGAGCTGAAATCAGTTTCACTTTTCATGCCTTTTAGTTTGGGGAATTTAAAGGAGGTGCTCTCAGTTATATGACTCTGTAGGGGTGTTAGTTAATGAAGTTTTGACAGATTTAAGGTCACATTTTGCATGGTTCAATTCAGCACACTTAGAAATACACAGCAGGGAGAGTTCCTCTCTCTGTGAACTGCTATATATTAGACTTTAATATATGCTGAATTTATTTTTGTATTGGCACATTTTATGTAAGAAATAAATAGCAAATTTAGGTACAAGTTGTTGGAGTAAGGAAAGGACTTTAAGTAAAGCTTTATGAACTAGATCATTAACTTCAGAATGATACCCTAATCTTTAAGAGCAGTGGATCCTTTTTATGTTGTTTCCAGTTACCTTAGATCAAACATACTTTTATTTAAAGAGAAACGTATTGGGACGTTAACGGGAATACATTACCTTAACGTTACCAAAGCTCTTGCTGTGTAATTTTCTGCAAAACCCTTGTTATACAGCACTGCAATATTTGAGGGCAGATGAGTGGAGCAATTTGATTTTGGGTGATGGAAACTACCCGCAGGATACATGATTGAGGGACTCCGACTTTGGTAGCTGCTTCATTACCATTGGGTCTCTCAGCACCCTTATTTTTTCTCTTTTCTTCTCTGCATAGCCCAGTCCATACCTGGTATCTTGCTCAAGTGGGAAGGGGACTTAATAGCTGAATCTTTTCTTCGGCATCGGTTGCTTTTATGTTTTGATGTGGCCCATCTGGACACAGACATTACGAGGAGTGTGTTTTTAATTCAATAAATATGCCCAGTTTAGAGGAAGTGTTTAGAAGGTAATTAGTAAAGAATTAAAACGTTAGCATACTTAATGTGAATCAGCATTATTTTATTAAAAATGAGCTTGATTGACAGTATACTTATTTGCTTTATAGTTCCAACATGTTTTTCTCAGTTGAAAATGTAGCTCTATGGCAAGTGATTGAAGCCAGTGTTAAATTTATTAAAAATAATTTAGTTGATATATTGAAAAAAGTAATTTTAAGCCTTACAAGTTGTATTTTCTAGTGTTTTCCCACAAATATCTTTGACTAATGCTATTCAGGGTTTTAATCAAAGATACGAAAGACCTATTACAACATTTTGCTGATGGCTGCTACTCTCCATAAAACCAGAGTGCTGGAAAGTATTGGTGGTTTTACTGAATAGAGTTAGTCTTCAGAGGCAGAGGCTTGCTCCTGGGGCGGGCTGAGCCCTGCTCTCCTTGGGGATCACTGAAACGGAGATCTTAGGAAACAAGGTGGTGTGTTGTGAAAGGGCTTTTGAAGATGCAGATGGTTTAAATACACTAAGCCACAGTTTGCCATCACTTATCTAGCTCAGTCCAACCGCAGTAGCCAGAAAGATGGACATTTTTGTAAAGTTTGTTTAAGTAACCACAATAGCTGCAGTTGGTGTTCTGCCTTTCTCCAGGTTTTGTACAGGCATGTTAAGGGAATCTCAGAGTAGACATTACTGAGCAGAACTGTGCTGTGGTATATACTCAAAGTAAAAGCAGATGAGATGGTTTATTATTTGTTATGCAAGGAAATAATGCCGCTGATAAAAATGTACTCTGGAGTTATTCTTTTCATTTTTCCACCCTCGGTAGAGCTGAAATCAGTTTCACTTTTCATGCCTTTTAGTTTGGGGAATTTAAAGGAGGTGCTCTCAGTTATATGACTCTGTAGGGGTGTTAGTTAATGAAGTTTTGACAGATTTAAGGTCACATTTTGCATGGTTCAATTCAGCACACTTAGAAATACACAGCAGGGAGAGTTCCTCTCTCTGTGAACTGCTATATATTAGACTTTAATATATGCTGAATTTATTTTTGTATTGGCACATTTTATGTAAGAAATAAATAGCAAATTTAGGTACAAGTTGTTGGAGTAAGGAAAGGACTTTAAGTAAAGCTTTATGAACTAGATCATTAACTTCAGAATGATACCCTAATCTTTAAGAGCAGTGGATCCTTTTTATGTTGTTTCCAGTTACCTTAGATCAAACATACTTTTATTTGAAGAGAAACGTATTGGGACGTTAACGGGAATACATTACCTTAACGTTACCAAAGCTCTTGCTGTGTAATTTTCTGCAAAACCCTTGTTATACAGCACTGCAATATTTGAGGGCAGATGAGTGGAGCAATTTGATTTTGGGTGATGGAAACTACCCGCAGGATACATGATTGAGGGACTCCGACTTTGGTAGCTGCTTCATTACCATTGGGTCTCTCAGCACCCTTATTTTTTCTCTTTTCTTCTCTGCATAGCCCAGTCCATACCTGGTATCTTGCTCAAGTGGGAAGGGGACTTAATAGCTGAATCTTTTCTTCGGCATCGGTTGCTTTTATGTTTTGATGTGGCCCATCTGGACACAGACATTACGAGGAGTGTGTTTTTAATTCAATAAATATGCCCAGTTTAGAGGAAGTGTTTAGAAGGTAATTAGTAAAGAATTAAAACGTTAGCATACTTAATGTGAATCAGCATTATTTTATTAAAAATGAGCTTGATTGACAGTATACTTATTTGCTTTATAGTTCCAACATGTTGTTCTGCTCAGTTGAAAATGTAGCTCTATGGCAAGTGATTGAAGCCAGTGTTAAATTTATTAAAAATAATTTAGTTGATATATTGAAAAAAGTAATTTTAAGCCTTACAAGTTGTATTTTCTAGTGTTTTCCCACAAATATCTTTGACTAATGCTATTCAGGGTTTTAATCAAAGATACGAAAGAAAATGAATAATTAGTGGTATGTAAATGGCGGTGTAATTAAATGCTACATAATGAAAGTAACAGGTCATTTTTACACTCTGACCTAGATTACTAGATATGATTGACTCAACCTGCCTTTTAATAAAGCTAGATGCAAAGTAATGTATTTTTCTAAGAACAAATATTCCAGAATTATTTTCTTATACCGGTGAACGTTTGGTGGCCTGCCTGATAGGATAAAATACAGTCTTTCACCTCCCAAACCTTTTCCTGCAGGGAGTAATGAGAAGACACAGAAGACGGGGCAGTACGTTAGATGCTCCACGCTAGTCTGTCAACTGAAGTATTTAAAATAAAGAGATGTTACACTTCAAAAAGCAGCTGTGGTTTTCATGGAAATTGCTTTGTGTAAGGGTCTTTAATTTATGCCATGTAAGACAAACTAGACAATGATCAGCCCTTTGTAACGGTAAAATAGAAAAACCTGTGAATTTCTGGAAACTCTCTGGTGGCTGGATCTGAAACACATTATTGGAGTACACATTACAGCCTAGAGGGTTTTTTCTCTTGGAGTGATGCTGGTAATAATGAAATGATAATCAGAACAAGTTCAGCTTGAAAAATAAGAAATTAGTATATGTAATTATTTTGGAAAAATGTGAGTGGTATGTATTTTGGCTTTTTCCTTTACTTAAGTGTGATCTTAGTAGTTTGAAGTTGGACATACCCCAGCCATAAAAATGCACCTTAAAAAGAAGAGAGGCCTCATATTTGGAGGCTTCTGCTTAAAAAAGGGTTACCAATAAATGATCTAAAGGACGGGTTACATCTTCCATGTGCTTGCTTGCACCTCTGTTTGCTTCTCATCACTACTGAGAGAGAAAAGCTGCAGATACTCTCAGCAACACTGTGGGCCATCTGTCTTCCTTATCTCTTTGGAAGAGGAACTTCCAGTCTTTTATTGCTATTAATATTTTGAAAAGTTCGGAAGATAAAACTTAGTCCTTAAAACTGTCTTGTAATTCTATCAAAATACTTCTTGTTTAATTTTAAGTACAGCATAGAAAGTATGCAGCAATATGTAGTGATCCTTCGTCTATATTGTCAGCTGTATATTTGTTCTGAAGAATTACAGGTTGAATGTGAATTTATTTCTCTGCAAAGATAACCCATCATCAGGCTATAGGCATTCTTACTTTATATACCTATGGGATAGATAAATGTAACGCAAGAGTTACCGCGGTTTTCAATGAATACTGCTTGATCTTAACATGAAGATGACTGCTTCTTCGAGACCAGTTAGGTCAGCCTGTCCTTTGCTGCTACTCCTTTTTGTCACGTTAATACTTTAAAGCTAATTTCATTGGAACTGGACTGTAAAATCACCAAAATAACTTTGCATCAGCCACCATCAGCTTTTCAATACAGTTGGCCTTGGTTAACTTGAACCAATGGCCTAATGAGGACAGGGTGTAAAGTAGATCATGTTACCCAATACTCCTTTATACTTTAGTATCCTCCATACTGGAGTTGTTTCCGAGTGTTGGGTCTTGCTCTGTTTCATGAAGCGAAATTAAGAACTCCAAAAGATAATCTTATGGAAGAAAAACTTGGTTTTTTCCATACAACTGCATTCTTTTGTCATTCTGTTCCAGATTCCTTAGTAAATGCCAAGGTGACGGAGACCTTGATTAATCTAAGTCTCTGATGTTTTCCAGGAACTCAATAATTTCTCATACTAAAAAGTTGTAAGTTCTGCACCTAAATATAGAGTCTAGTTGCCCCAGGTAAACTCATCTGTAAGCCTGTAAATCCACTAAATAAATAGCGGATCGACACTAAATAGAGCGGATGTTTTTAGTCTTAAGGCTCCATGAAGAAAACTTTAAGACTGAAAAGAATCAGCTAGAGGGAGCGACCTTATTTAAGTGAACATGTTTATCAGCAGAGCTTCTTATCATTTGAAGGAGCTGTGTTTGCTGTTTGAATGTATTCGTGTAGTTTTGCCATCAATGATGAATGACAATGTAGGAGGATGATAGGCAGGTGTTTTCTTAATTTTTTGTTTTCTAGGAATCGGCTAAACCCATAATCATCCTTACACTTTTGGGCCCAAACTATCCTTTTTACCAATGTTTTAGCTAGGACAAGTCACCGACATCTTTCCTTTTTCCTACGCACAACTCATTTCTTTTGTGCAACATTTGCTGAAATGGTTGCTTGCTGGCTGTAAGCATTACAGGATTTTCAGATGTGAACCTTCTATAAACAACCACTCTTTCAGTGATTCAAAACCTCAATTTTTTTTAAAAGAAATGTCATCTTTTATTGCATTCCTGCAGTAGAAATGGGAAGAAACGATGGAAAAAAGACACCAAAATCCCAATGTGTCTTGTTTTTGAGCTTTTTATAGGTAGGCAAACATATGTGCTTGCCTAGATTAATAAAAAAAGCTCACCACAACAGTAGCAAGAATGAGTTTTAGAAGGCTCAATATTGCAAGGAGCAGACTGAGGAATGTGCTTTTCTGGTAAACAAACTTCAGCTATCCCAAAACAGTTACCTATTTTTGAAGGTTGGGGTCTAGAGAAAAGCTTTAAGTTATGGGCTTCTAGAAGAATAATTCAGTGATAAGTAAGATCAGCAGAGGACGTGATATGAATTGAACCGTGGTCGGAAATGATGCTTGAACAATTTTGGAAGAAACTGAAGGAATACCTATTACATTTTAATCTTTTTAAAAAAAAATTATTTCCTGCCCTGGCAGTTGAATGTTAAATGGGAACTATTAGTTATGGGCTAAAATGGTCTTTAAATGGAAAGGAAGGGAGCAGAGAAAGTAGCTGGTTTTGATTATTACTACTAATTTTATTACTACGTTTTATATGGCAAGCATCTCACTGAAGAAGGGATGAAAAATAGAAATCCAGGACGTTTGGGCTCAATAGCTTGCATGTCCCAAATCATCAAGATTTTGAAGAGGGTGATAGAGGAAAAAAGGTGGAGAGGGGAGGGGGAAAAAAAAAAAAACAAAGAGAAAGGCAACGATTCATGTCAGTGGGATACCACTGCAAGGGTCTGTGCTTCTGCTGCAATTCTGATTGGGAAGCGTGGGTTTGTGTTAATGTTGCTGGGAGGAGGAGGAGATAACATATGTGTGGGCACAATATGCTTTGAGTGGGTAGGAGGGAGCTGTCTGTCCCTTAGCTCATTTTATCAAACCTGTCAGCTCTTGTATCTCTCATTGAAAGCTTACAGAGCTTTAAGGAAAAGAAATGTTTGGTTGAAGAGACTGTGGTTCTGTGTTCACTAACAATGCCAAGAGTTCACACTTCATTTTAAACATCCGAACAAAATACTATTCCTTCTAGTATTTCTAGGACCATTTAAAATCAAAACTAATAGAAATGCATTTGTATTTCTGTCTGAAGTTGTTAGGGAACATTGCTGAAAGGTGATGGAAATAGTGAGGGAAGGGGCTCTTTCACGCTTGCTTTTTAGTTTAGGCAAGTTGTCTTCACCAGGCTCACCGTGCAATGTGGTAATCTTTGAGGCAACAAGGTTTGGGACATGAAGGATTGCAAAGATCGGGCCAGGGCACATAATGGGCTTGAGAGTATTGGTAGCTTCAAAGCATTCTCAAATACATACATATCAAAGATATTCTCAAATATCTTACAGGCATTTCCTAAAGTTTTCTGATTTTTCTTGATAAACATTTTTCACTAGGTTTTCTATTTGGGGAAAAGCATGTATCCGTGGTTCTAACTGCAGGCTGAAAGAACAGAAGAATTTAGCGAGCTGCTCTGTTCCAGCTGTGCAATTGCTTATGCTTGCAGTGGAAATAATTGTGCAATGTAAAGAGCGGGCTCCAGCTCCGTGAGAGCTAAAGATCTTGTCGCTGTGAAGACAACTTTTTTACCGCTGACAGCAAGCAATAATAGATGACCAAACGTACTTTTTCTTAGTACTCCACTCAGTTATTTTACAAAAACATTTTTTGGTCTGCTTGTTAATTTTAAAGGCAGTCTTTTTTAGGATCGTTTTCAGCATTGGCTTGAACTCTCACTAGCCTGAGTTAGCTTGAGCGACGCTCCATGTCAGATACTTCTGTGCTTTTGTGCCGAAGTAAAAGGGAAGGGTGACTTCAAGCTTCTTGTTCTGTGTGTGTGTTTAGAGCACGTTAATCAATTTTGTTAGAAGTGAAGTTTATTATTTTTCAGTTTAACCATATTCTGTTACCTGTTTTGGACCAGTAAGGCAGGATGATAGAGAAGCCCAGTGGAATTGGGAAGAGAAGTTCATTTTCAGGGTGGATTGTTTATTTTTTTGGTACAATTCCTTTATTTTAAGGTCAAGGGCAGCTAAGAATTACAAAGTTAAAGTATTGGTCTGGAAGTCAAGTGAGAAGCCAAAGAAAAGCCCTATACTTACACCTGCCCCATTTGCGAAAGGCTCTGCTACCCAGCCCCTCCATGAATGCTGTGATACGTAATGCAAAATTCAAATTCAAGCAGAATCCAAGGACCATGACCAAACTTGCCACTCTATTTGCCCAAGTTGGGCTTTTTCTGAACAAAATATTTATCAGTACTGCTGTTTGTGAGAAGTAGAAAGGGTGACATCAGTGATAGTTCTTCAGCATAACAAACTTTTAGCATATTTTTAAGCTAAGACAAATATAATAAATTTATCATAATCTCCAGTAATGCCTAGAGAAAATGTAATTTATTGCTGTTTTTAATGTCAGTTCAGTTGGATTTTCCTATCTGGATATGCCTGAGATTCATGATAAATTGTGTTATCTTATGAATACAGCGTGATTAGTTAAGTGATATCTTTAGTAAGCTGCAGGTCATCATTGTGTCACATTTGACGGAGGTGTCCAGACATACAAAGTGGGATCAAATGTTCCAGGCTGAGCCTGAGATTGGGTTGATCCTCTTTGGCTCAGCAGATTAAACACAAGGTACTAGGCCAGTGAGGCTACAGAAATAGCTTTATTTCCAACTCCCTTCCAGAAAAAAAAAAATGGGTAAAGATGGCAATTCTCCCCTTCTACTCTCATCCCTTTGTATCTTTATTTCCGAAGCTGTACAGTAATTCAAATAGAAACTGCAAAATAATAATTTTGTTCAGAGTGCTGTATATAAACTCTGCAGATATTAAGAAGAGCTTGTTGCTCATTCCTTCATTTAAGGTTCAGTCAGATGGTTTAATTTAAGACTGGGATCTTTTCCCTGTTCTTGCTTTTATTCTCATTAGTTCAGTGACGGATTATGTAGCCAGTTATGCCACAATAACAAGCTAGGCAGTATTTAATGAAATCTAAGACAGCTATTGATGTTAGCATGTATTAAGTGGAAAACATTAAGAAGTCTTTTTCAGCATTAGTTTGTTCTTCTTTTAGTTTTCAAAGTCCAGACAGAATCTTTTTTTTTTAAGTGATTTTAAACACGTATTAAGTAGACTGTGCACGATGGATAAAGAGAAGCCTAAAGAAGCGAAATGGTTCTTAGTTTTGAAAAATAGCCTTTTCCTGGCTTCCAAGCATCCTAACATGTTTTCTAGCTACAGGGAATAATACAAAGGCGGCAATTAGTAGAGAATAAACATATCAGTGCTGCGACATTCAGTTTGGAGCCAATCACCTCGTTTGCAAAACCCAAATAGTTTGACATAACGCTAATGGAAATGAATCTGCCTTGCTTGGCCACTCACCTTCCATTATTGAATACTGACGCCTGTAGTCCTTGGGGTCTGCACAAACAGGACATGACAAAGAAGGAAAACCGATACTAATTGTGATTTTTTTTTTTTAATAATGTTTAATGTCTTATCTCTCCAATTTATCAATCTGTTTTTCAAACTCTACAACTGGAAACCAAGCAGTGTATGTAGCTATCACTGCTATAGTCTTGAATTGGGATTGGAGCACATTTAAGCTTAACTGAGTTGGTTTTAATCTGGCTAGTGGGGGGGAATGGAGCAGCAGCAATCAGTCTATGACCTTGTCAATGGAAATTCATAAATACCTGGGTTTGTCAGCCCCTGCTGATGTTGGCATGTTGTCCATTTTACCTCCGTGAAAACTAGCTCAGCTTCGTCATTACATCCTATAAAAATGCTTCCCATTTCTTTGTGAATGAAAGCTTAATTAGGAATAGTTTATCCAGCAGGAAGACACAATAGGAAAAGCATATAACCATTTGCATGAAACCAATAGGGAAGTGTAATTTGACAGCAAGAAGTATTTTATGCAAGTAAAATTGGGGTTGTTTTTTTGTAGACAGGATGGTAAAGGTAGATCACTAGGAATCTAGGTTTGGTACGGATGGTAAAGGTAGATCACTAGGAATCTAATAGGTTTGGTATAAGATCACATATAAGAGAGTTATTTGGTCTTCTCCGGAGTGTGTGCTATAAAAGGGAGTTCTTTAGAAGTGCTTTGGAAGGTGTGCAGTTGAGAACACACAATAAAACAGGGAAGCTGGTACCGTTATAAGTTTTGGGCTTCTTTATTGTAAAACAGTTTGTATGTGAGAATGATGGGCTTGTTCAGTCGCTCACATTTGTTCTGAAGTTTGTAGTTCAGAAATAAATGAGAAAAAATACGTTTAAGACCTGCAGGTAATCAATAGGACAGACTGTGATGTGGTTCCGACAGTATGTATCGTATAGTTCCAAAACAAATACCGTAGGACGAGAGAATTTTGCTTACTCCTGTAAAAACAAAATGTAGCATCCTTTTGCAGTTTGATGCTGACTGTATCTCAGAACACCCAAGATCCCTATAAAATCCTGACAACACCCCTGAAGGTCATTTATGGAGGTCACCTCTTTTTGCCTCCCACACTCCCTAGAGAAATTCTGGTCTACCCACTCCTTCATGGCCACCCACCCGCAGATCAGCTGAGAAATCATACTTTGTTAAGAAAAACCTTTGTTAAGAATGTTATTTTTGTTCTTTGTTCTCTTTCCTTCGTTTGAAAGATGTCTTTTGTTCGTTGTAGTTCAAATACCATCGTTTAAAAGTACATCATTCACGGCATATAGAAATTACCACTGAATTTTGTATATTTTAGCTGAATTTAAAAAATGAGACTGGGGACTTGTCATTCTTTACATGCATGTATTTTATTCTGATTTGTGTTTCAGGAAGTAAATTAAAATTAGTCCAATCATAAGAATGTTTTTAAGCAAGCACTTTTAGATGGATCAACTGTTCTTTGGTTTTTGAAGCCTATAGGGGACCTATAGTCTTCACCAGTCAAAATGCAGATGTGTTTAGAGTAAGCATTAATTAGCAGTAATTCTTAAATCTTCACCTTCACATACGATAGGAATAGAAACATTACTATAATAAATTGTCAAAAGTTGAATGCCTTTGGCTGTGAGGAGTATCTTGGATCTGTGTGTGTAACAGTAAAAGCATTACTCAGTGATACCGTTGTGTGCTAGTGACATTGTCACACTCTTAGTGTAACCTGCGCAGTCCATCCCACTTAGTCTTTGCAATAATCATGAACAGAATTATGAATCTCGTAAGGCAAAATGCGGCGAGCATCTAGTATGGGAATCTTTCCATATGCGTACCATGTCCTCTCGGAAACCCACATGATTTAAAGCAAGTGTTACTGACAGACAAGTTTTCTTGTGTTTCTTTTTAATGGTCTTTGGTTTTGCATCTGGTTTAAGTTAGATGGTTCGTATTGCATTTCTGGTTGTGGTTGTTTACAAGCTGCTTTCTCCATTGCTTTCCCTGCAGGTGTTGCAGGGTGCTCAGCTGATAGCTGTTGCTTCTGCTGAGCCTGCGTCAGGGGGTGTTGATGGATCCCCGCTCCAAGGGAGTGATATCCAAGTCCAATATGTGCAGCTGACACCAGTGACAGACCACTCTGCAACTAATCAAGTATGTATATATATTTTTTTGCCATTTGAGTGTACTTAACTTGATTGAAACATCTGTCAGATGAACTATTTACCTATCCACAAATACTGCAGTCCCAATGAGTTTATGATCCTGTTTCCAAACCGTAAAGAAAAAAAAAAAAATCTATAATAAGAAACATCATTTTGTTAAAGGTGTAAATGGTCTTTGACTATCCCTGCTTCTATGTTCTTACTCAATGCCTCTAGAGAATAGTTATTTTGGTCATCATTGTCTTTCTGCATCCTTGAAGGCTGAGAGCCATGTTAAAGGACAAGGCAAAAAACTTGCTTGGAATCTATCCAAAAAGTATTTTTCAGGCTGAGGTTTCTCTTAAAAATGTTATTCCCTTTCTGACAGCAGTTTTCCAGTTATTTTGATCAACAGCCTGGATTTCCCGCAGGAGTTGCAATGTTAGCAATTGTAAGTGAACACTTGATCCCCTCAGTTACGGTGGAGGAATTATCTTTTTTTTTTTTTAAAATCAGTTTGAACAGTCATGTATCTGAGTCTAGAAAAAATTTCTCATCAGCTTGAAGCTGTGACTGGTGACAACACAAGAATGCTGACTTAAAACAGTTGTCAGAAATTTTTCTGAAGATGGTTACACATTCTTCTGGGAATCCCACTTAGGGGGCTTCTTTTCCAGAGAATGCCAAGTGGTTGTGAAAAATAAGCTGTTGCTTGCTAGCCAAAATATGATGGTATCCTTAGCAGCCAATATTAGAGTAGATTTTTGTCCAATACATACCCAGTTTTGTAGAGGATTCTGATCTGGCTACAAACATTTGGATATTGAGTCTCTTGAGGGGAAAAAATTAAAAATTGTGTAAGAAATCAAGGGAATCATGTCCAGACTTTGCGTGCACGAAACTCAAGTGCTTAGTGCTTCTTCCACGGACAAGGCAATCTGCAGATCAGTTCGCTAGATGAAGTTAGAGCATGTTAGTTACCCCAGTGGCAAAGAGGGCCTCAAACAAAAGATGGAGCTGTGTTGCGTATTGCCGAAGTGCCGTCTGCGCTGGCTGGTGCAGTTAGGGAGGCCAGAGCTCTACACTCTCTTAGTTGCCCCAGTCCATGCTGGCTCCCCACTTGGATGCTACAAAGTGCTTTTCAGAAAAATTATGCTCCCTGCCAAGAAAGATCAGGCTGCCTGGCACGTGAGTGTGCTGTGCTGTAAGATTACATTCTAGTTTTCTGTACACTGATCTTCCCGTGTAGATGAGCCCTTAATAGTTGTTTTCCCCTCTTTGCTGGATTTGTCTCTGCACTAACCTTCTCAGTATTTTATTCGTAGTCACTTGTAATAGGACGCTGGACAATACGAGTGTTGCGACAGGGATCGTGCCTTATTTCTTATAAATCCTCAAGTACTGCTTGTCCCATGCAATTAATAAAGCATATAGGCGTCAGGTAGTGCGAGGTGTTTCTCGTGCTGCTGTTCTCACTCCAGGCCTGGGAAATTCTCAAATTTACCTCCCGTGGACTTTTTCCTGGGTCTGTTCCTCATGCCTGTCCTCCTTTCTCAGCTACCACCTCTGAGGAGCAGCAGGTTACAGAGTTCGGTTTTAAACGTCGGCATCCGTCTCCCACACGACTGGCAGCCACCAGAGGAGTTACTTTTCTCTTCAGGGACACTTTGCACCGTGTTAGGTTTTAATATTGTGGTTAACCACAGAGATTTATACAAAGCTGAAGAGAAGCAGAAAAGGAATGTGAAATAAGAAGAGTATGAAAGGAAAAACAGACAAGACTAAAAATAAGTTTGCCATAAATATTTCCTCAGTTTACACAAACAAAAAACTAAGGGTCTGTTAATGAATTGGAGGACCCAACTTGGTATTTGCATTACTCCGAGTTACATGGATAGCCCAATAGCTTTTTTGGCTAAAGTTACGGAACAGTCCTACTCATCTTAGGTCTCTTATCTGAAAGGAAAAGTCTAATATGAAGGGAAAACCCTGTCAGTGAGGCTGTAGTGACACTTTCATCTCTTTTCATATGGTTCTTTGCCAAGGTACTGAGATGTTCTCAGTGATTTTGAATCTATTTATCAATCAAAGCGTATAAAAGTGGAGTTGTTTATCCACCTGGGTTGGATGCTATGCCCTAGACAAATTCCTTGTCTGAAACACCACAACTGCAAATTTATTTAATGTCTGAAAACAAGACACTAGTTTTCTGACCTTTTTTTCTTGAAAGCCATGCCTTTGGAAGCAATCGCACATGCAAAGCTGAAGGTAGGAGTGAGGCTATTTGAAATGAATCCCTTGTCTGGCTTCAGCTGAAGCAGACAGCAGTATACACTTCAACTTAAGATTTTCAATGTATTCATGCACAATTTTGTATTTGCAAATTAGCTGTAGACAGAAGTATTAGTAGCTAGGATTCTGATAGTTTCTTAGTAACCCTAAGCCACGTATGTGAACACAAACTATTAATAAATGAACAGTGTTTTGCTGGCATAAAATTGCAAATGCATGTACAGAGGGAGACGTGGTTTGAAAACATGCATTTTGGGGATTTAGGTTTAGCTGGCTTGTTTTCATGTCTCAATAGCATTCTTACTTATAGCTGCTTGCAAAATTTAGAAGTACAGAATGTGATGATGACAAAGAATATTTGGATTAATTCTGTGCTCAAATTCATGTGCTGGTGGTAAATTTTGTTAGATATGGAAAAAAACATAATTCCAAATCTAAAGCGTGCTTGTAATCCCTTTGGGCAGTCTTCTACTTCTGGTCTGAACGTTGGATAAATATTCAGTATTGCTGTTGTTGCTATTATTTGATAATTATATTACTTCAATTCAGTTTTCCTCTAATGGGAAAGAAAACTTTGATGGTCACTTGAAAACTTACCTATCAAACTTCCCTACTTGCTACCAAATTTAGCAGTCTGATAGAATTATTCACCACTTTGGCACTAATTTATTGAAATTTAAGTAAACACCAAATTACCTATAAAGTTGAACAGGAACAAATCTTGTAGCTGTGTGCAATTACTGACAACAAGGCAGAGAGGTGAAGAGAATTTGACAAAACAACCTTAATTTAGGAGCGATGCTTTATAATTTTGAACCTCCGGTATTTTCAATTGAATATATAAGGGGTGACTGTATAGTAAAACCTAAAGGATGGGAAATCTAGTTGAGTTTCCACCCTTGTGTCTTTGTGGATCATCTTGCAGATAATAGGCTGAGAGCATAAAGCAGGACTTCAAGTAAGACTTTTTCATAACAGAATTACTGCCACAGAAATAATTCTGTATCCAGGGCGTTACATAAAGCATCTATTAGATGAATTTATGGAGGGAAAATCCATCAAGGGCAGATCTGTGGAATCTGTGGGAGTGTGCAGGAAAATATCATTAAATTCTTGCCCTTTTCTTGTAGTTTATCTATGCTTGTGATATTGGCTGCTATCAGGGGAAGGCTTATTGGGTGTGATGGACTTTATCCAAGCCGATACAGCTGTTCTTAAATGCTATTCATCTTATAGCCCTAAAGATGGAGTTTGTTTCATAATCTGGGTTTCCTTACTCCAACTAACTTGGCTAAAAAGACAGTTTGCTATGGGATTATCCTTTCACAGCATTGTCAGACCACTGGTAGGCAGTAATTTAATTTTTAAGGAGACTTCCTTGGAAAACTCAAGTCAATTGTGTTTACTTTAAATTCTTTCACGGAGGACTGTTTTTGCTTGGAAAGTGAGTAGAATCAGGCCTGTAGGAAGAATTTTCTTTGAGAAAAAAGTTCACTATAGTAGCGCTATTCTCATTTTACACAAAATAGAGAAAGACTGCAGTGGGTAAAGTCAGCAGTTTTAGACCGTATCCTGCACCAGCTGGGGAAATTCCAAGCACAGGGCAAACAGGTAGTTTTAGTCTCCTTACCTACAACAGTTCTGTCGCTCTGGGACTTCCTACTGTCTTTTCTATGATCACCCGTAGTGGACTTTCCTTCCATAACACTGTGCAGCTCTGCCTTGTACCCCTGAGCTGTCAGTACATACCTCGTGCTGGGACAAGTCCTTCCACAGCTTCGGCATGTGTTGTGCCAGACACGGGTTTGAGTTGGTTTCTTTTTAGAGCTGGTTCTTTTTTGGGAAGAGAGAGGGAGTAGTTGTTTTATATTTGCTCTCTTCGTGCCACTCGTGATTTTATAGATCCTTATCATGATTTCATTATTTTAGCCTTCTCTTTGCAGCCTGAAGGGCGTTAGTCTACTTAGTCTTCATGTGGACTCTCTGTTATTTTTGGTGCCTTTGTAAGTGTATTCCCATTTCAACTTTGTCATAGAGCTGATATCCATGCAGAATTTTGCACTGGTATATACAAGAACTTGATATTAGTATAATTTGTTCGCATTCCCTTGGCTACACCAGTGGAAAGCACTTTTGCATTGATTTACTGATTTCATGTTTCCTTTTGCAGGGCACTGATACCCTTCAATCAGCAATCCAGCCGGAGATGCAGATAGAACACGGAGCAATCCAAATTCAATAAGAGAATTGCGAAAACTGTGTCAACCGAGATGTCAGTGAACCGCAGTCAGAAGTTAAGTGCAACAACAGGAGAATGGAAATGCCTATTAGACTAATGGTCACACCTCAAACATCTCCTGCAAGTAGCAGAGTTCTCATGATCTGGTTGTCCTCACCTGGAATAAATCAGACCCATTTACTTAAATCGGAGCTACATCACCGCATCAGTTGAGAATCTGGCCTTCAGAAAAAAATACGTGGCCTGCCCTTAGGTACACTTAAAGAGAAAAAATTCTTTCAGAAAGAGAGAAAGAAATCTAATGAATCAAAACCGTGAGACTAAATTAATGTTTCATCCTGTTCATTTCTTCTGTGAAATTTGCCATTTGAATGTCTGCAGGTATCTTAGGAAGTGTATTGCTGCTTTGCAATACTTGCTTTATCACATATAGAAGATCAAGAGCTCAAATATTTTTCACTGTTTAAACAGCTTTTTTTATTTGCTATGGTGTTTATAACAAAAATGGAAAATATTTAAAAAAAGAAAAATCCCATAATTGCAAGTATTAGCCTTTTGCTGGTGTTTTCTGTTCAGTGTAATGAAAACTGTATTTGCAGAAGACTAACAATTTTGTTTGTACTGTTGCTTAACTACTTTTCTAGGGGAAAATGCTTTTAAATGCTGTAATTATGCATTTCTAATGAAAAATAAATGTGTATTTATGAATAGTGCAGCTCTAAGTTGCTCTCTGCCTTAGGAATGAATACAGTTTGACTGGACTCTGCTGTAAGAGTGTGGTTCTGCAGTATTTGAAGACAGACACTATCTGGCAAGCTCTGCTGTCAAACTGAGAAGTAAGATTAAGTCTATAAGGAAGATACCAATCTTAGATCATGTTATTATCTAAATGTCCCGTGTGAGAAAAATGTGATAGTTAAGCTTTTGGGTCTGCAAAGCCTATTTTATACAACGAATTTATGAAATCATTTTTTAAAAATGTGAATGATTCTTCCGAGCGCTCTCCCTTTTAGTTCCTCCTACCTCCTTTGTCCAGCCATTTGTGGCAATACCTCAGTCTGGGATTCATCCATAAAAAGCTGGGCTGCAGAAGTCTGATACCGGTCTTGTTATCCAACCTGCAACAGCAAGGTGAAGTCCTCTCTGCACTGAAACTTATGGGAAATTGGATACCAGTTTCAAGAAAGCTACATTTTCGTATTTGCTAAGCTTGAGCGGAAAGGATACGTGTTTGCTATAACGTGATTATCTTAATGGTGCACGTTTCAGAAAAATACAGAGTTAACTGGGGGAGGTGTTGCTTTGTATTTGTTTTTCAGCTGACTATCTATATGGTTATTGTCAATATATGGCTCATAATGCATTTGATGTATTAATGAATGGGGCATAGCCACAAATTCTACGTGGTTGAATTCAGGATAACATTTTATTATTATGAAAGGAGAGGTTAAGCACACCCAATTTCTGGGAACGTTGTCCCTGGTAAGTATTACACTTTATGTAAATTCCTACTTCTCTTTGGGATATTTCTTGACGCACAAGTACAATGCAAACTGAACCGCAACTTATTGAATACAATGTCTGCAACAGGCCAAGAATTTGGCTACTCTTCAGTTCCTTTTTTTAACAGTGTTTCTCAGACAGGGTGATGTTTGAAGAGCTTGGCATCCAAATAGAAGCCTAAAAATAAAGCAAGGCCTGTACATTTTAGCATGGCTGTCTAATAATAATTTATCACTTGGAAATGACAGTAAGAAAGCTGGGATGGCAAAGCTGCTGTGTGCTACTGCATACCACTCTTGTTATATTCATATTGGCCCCAGCAGCGTTCTTGTGTTCTTCAGAAAGTTTTACTCTTACCCAGCTTTCCTTCTGCGTCCTGGGTATCTTCTGCTTTCAAGGGGAACACACGTGCATTTAGACTGTAGGGTATCTGTCTTTGTTTTATGGTGCAATTAAGAATTCTGTTCTGTTTGCATTTTTCAGCTCAGGTACAAGATGAAATTGAGTTCAGGAGAGGTTTCCTTTAGCCACTAGACTGCTGCATGCTCAAGTCTCTTCTGCTAAAAGTGACTGTAAAGGCATACCATACGGTGAAATAGCATTCACTAGATTTCAAGAGAATGAAATCTACTTCACCAGTGTGGAATGGAGAGTGTACAAATCAATTGAAATAAATAGGTAAGGAGAGCAGCTTATTAAGACCCTCCTGTGCATTCAGATGTTAAGACTGCGTGTTCCTCAAGATGCGAATTTTTGTCAGTGTTATGTCAATGTTTACATTAGTCTAAGCTGTGTTGCACTATGTTTATACTTAAAAGATACTTCAACATTGAGCCAGGTATTCTATGAGTAATCCCTGTCCCTGTTCCCTTTCTGTAGATTTTATGTCCTTGGAGGATTTATGTCCTTATCCAGGGAGGAAATGTCTTCTCTTCAGGAATGCTTTATGTTTTTCCAGACATCACAGGGTGTGTCATGTACAAATAAGTCATTCCCGAGAAGAGTAATTCAGGAATGAATTCCCTTCTAGGAAATGCTTGTGACTGTGAAGAGTCTGTGAGGTTCTGTGCAAGTGTGAAGAGTGCGTTCATACAGAGATTATCATAGCAATAACATATCAGCCTAACAGTAAGAAATCCTAAAAGTATTATAAGGTCACTCAAGGAATGAAAATCTTGAAGGGGTACTGAGGGTTTTGCCTGGCTCTCTGTTCAGGTAGGTTGGTGGTGTTTCACCGTGGATGTAGTTCTGCCCTTGAGGACTGTTTGCCCATTTCAGTAGGTCAGCTAGAAATGAGTTCTCATTATGTCTCCTTTTTGTTATTCACAGCTTCTGCCTTTTTAGTAATAAGGTTCTTCTCCCCTCAGCAAACCTTCTAACATCCTCATTTTTAACTGTTCTTTTTCTCCTTATGCTGCTCTTGTCCAAGAGGCAGAGATAGAGAACACATGACCAAGAATCTTCAGGGGGACATTTCTTGTAAGGTTAGACTGGGATCAGCTGCATATTTTATTTGTAATTCATCTTGGGACCTGCAGAATACTGTTTTCATGGGTTTGATTTTGTTCTGTGTAATAACGTTTAGGCATGCAGGCTTTGGGGGAGGAGAGCCTCCGGTTACCCTGCTTGGCCCCATTGGTTATTTTCAATATTAAGTTCACTATAGCCAGGACCTCACCATTTATCTTGATGTTGTACTAAAATTCTTGACATGTAGTTATGGCTGCACAGACAGTACAGTACCATTATAATGACCTTTCAGACCATTTAATCCTGAATCCCACCTGAAAGAGCATCCATCTCATGAATTCTTAAGGGCTTCTGTGGTCCTGATGTAAAAACTAATCAAAATATTATGGTTTGATGGATTGTACAACTAGAAATGGGTCTAAAAAAAGTGAAGGATATGGGTTATTTCTTTTCTGTGTTTTTTTTCTTTCTTTCATTCCTTGTTAGTTTTATATATTTTGTCTTGCAAAACAAAACTATAAAAATGAGTGCCCTTCTGTGACTCAAATAAGCTGGAATGCGTTCATTAGCTGCATTTTTAAGCATTTCAGTATTGACAGTTTGCCTGTAAAGCAAGGAATTTTGGCCAAAATGTTGCTCTAGTGCTTGTCTCTGTCACAGAGATCCTGGCATGCGTACGGGTATGCTCTGGTGGCCCTGTACTTTATTATCCGCTTCACAGAACTGCTGTGGAGTTCCACGTTAGAAAATACAGTGAGGAATACAATATCTAAAAAACCCCCCCAAAGTCACTGGAGAATCTCACTCTGCACAAACTTCTGTTGGCAATCAGTTTTCCTTCTGAATTCCTAATTATCCAAGTACTGAAAATTTAGAGCCGTAACTATAATTCAACAAAAACTGTTTCCCATTATCAGAAATAAGAATGTTCCTTTCATTCACTGCAATCCCAAAGCAATTCTATAAGCTCTGCTGATTTAGGTGAGTACTCGACAGTCAAACCTCATTTCCTTGAATGAAGCCGGGAATAAGAAATTCATTCAGTTAGAGTGGTGTTTGGGGTAAACTGAGATTGCTTTTTTAATGCCCCGGTACAAATGGACATACTTGATTTCTCTGCCAAACAAGGTTTGACATATTTAGAGGTTGTTTTATACCCCACAAAAATAGGAGTAACTAACCGTGCAGCACGTGGAGGCAAGAGGAGTCGTGCAGAGCTGAAGTTAGAGCTGAAGTGCGTGGGACGTGATTGCTCACGTGCAGTGTGGCCAGGGCAAGGGGTTAACACTCCTCCTCTTTCAAAAGGTGCCAAGGGATTTTTGATCAAGTCTTGGTCTTTAGCGTGATAAGTTGGATGGAACTGGATGAAAACCTATTTTTCCTCACCTACAACTTCACATGCGAAGTTTATTTCAAGAGCAAATGTCTCCTTTGTTTGACTTTTTTGCCTTTTTTTAAACGTACGTGAATTCTACTTTTGAAAGCTTTCTCATGTTTGTTTCCTATTCAATTTTTTAAAGTATGCATTTTACAAAGGAAAAATGTCCTCTAATGATATTTAATAAAATTTTATATTTTGGGCAGAAAACTATATTTTTAGGATTTTGTTCATCAGCATGGATATTTTTAATTGACTGATAGACTGGGAAAAGTTCTGTTCTTCTTCCGATCCCTCTTGTTAATCTGTGGTTTTGCATGTTTAAGTAAGCTGTCCAGTTTCATCTCTGTCCATCAGCTTGGGTTGAGCATGAGTTAATATATGCTACATAATCTTCCAGTAAATATTTTATTTCAGATGTTTCATACCAGTTAAAGGAAAATTAATCTGGTTGTGAAACAGATCAACAAAAGGCTGGATGGAAAGCTGAGTTTAGCCTGACATCTCTCCATGCTACACTGTGATGCCAGCTGTAAGGACAGACTGTTCATTGTCCCTCACTGTGCCACAATCTGGACGTTTATAGTATTTAATTTGAAAATAATAAATATCCCTGTTTTCCGCACTGATACCCTGCTTTTCTTAAGGAATGTTTGGGATTTCTGTTTTCAAGACACCCTGGGGTTTGCTTGCCAAGCTGTTGAGTGCATCACATCAAGATTTGAGAATTGAAGCAAGTACACTGAAATCAAAGGGACTTTCCTCTTTTGTTATTACCACAGGGAAAAAAATCTCCTATGTGTATATTTAAAATCAGTTTTTAATTGACGAACTGCATATTACATTTATCATTGGCTTTTTGCGTAAAGCAGAAAAAAAATTGGGAGCTGGCCAGCACCATTTAACTAGCTGAAAAGTGCACTTCAGCTTGCTTGATGGGGTGTGTGTGTATATATATATATGGCTATCTTGTTGCTTGAGTTTGCATGGGGTTGGCTCACCTCCTACTACTTCGGTGCTAGAAGTCACCTCTCCCCTCTTCTCATGTCCTTTTGATACGTTTTTTACTCCTCCATTTCTATAGCATTTACTTTTAATGTTATGAAAAACCTATATCCATTTTGCTGCATTGATCTCACCAGAGGAGCTTGGCTGGCCACCTTTAATTTAAAAAAAAAAAAAAAAAAAA
>NW_008795126.1:370251-388366 GCF_000699145.1 Aptenodytes forsteri | reverse complement strand
CTAGTGTAAGCACTGCTTAGCCACAACTAAAACATCGGTGTGTTATCAACATTGTTCTCATCCTAAATCCAAAACACAGCACTGTACCAGCTACTAGGAAGGAAATTAACTCTTTCCCAGCCAAAACGAGGACAATTTGGCAGAAAAAACAGTTGTAGATATTACCTTGTGCACAGGGAAGAAGCTCTCTTACTTGGCTTATTTAACAGTTACAAAATTTGCCACAGTTGGAAATTATGCGTCTGCCATTAATTAGCCACATTTTCAGTTTAGTAACCGGATTTTCCCTTGCTGTTCCTACGTGGTAGCAAAATTAAACCTTCTTTTGCAAGTACCCAGGTGAATACATAAGTAGCTGGTACTGTGAATTGCACTGAGAATTCTGCTGACTTCCAGTCTAGGTTAAACAGCAGCTAAGCTTGTCATCTGATGCCTTTCCTCCCCAAAATGCCTGCTTCCATCTCCCCGGTGTCATAACCCTCTTAGGGCGGCCCTTCTCTAATAATCACAAATTGGTATGATTTAATCAGACACAAATGATGTGCTCTTTCTAAAGCAGGGCAGGCTCAGTTCTGCTTCCCGTCCTGGCACGTGTGAAATGCTGTGCTCGCTCGTTGGGGCCATCTGCCTTGCATAATTGCTGTTATTTAACAGCAATTTTATTACTCAATCCTACTTCAACTCTCTGAATCCCCCTGCTCTAATGGGCTCCCTGCTCTCTTCAGCAAAACCAGAGGAGAAATAAAAAAGCCAAAATGTTTGTAAAAGAGGAGGTGGGAGGAATTAAGGAAAAGATGAGAAACAGTTTGTTGATTTCTTTTTAATCCCTTCCTCCCTTTTCATTATTCAGGTTGCCTTTCACTCCTTCTTGCAGTTAAACGTGCAGCCCAGGGAGGTGGTTCACATTGAGAAGTTCTTCATTTTCTGAAATACAGTAGTGACAAAAATATCCTACTTTTATCCAAGGGACAGCAGCTTTGGAGGTAGGCAGGGGCAAGGTGGAGGGTAGAGGTTTGGGTTTTTATTTCGATTTTTAAAATTTTTTTTTAAATTTTTTCTTTTGGTTTTTATAAGCCTTGTCGTCTTTATACCTTACTATGTTTTAAATAGTTTGTAAGCATCTGGGGGGATTACATCTGTGTTGGGTTCTGCCTGAAATTACTTTGAGTTCTGTTAAATTGACCATTATAATGAAACTAGGACCTTCTCTGGCACGTTCTGTCTCAGAATTAAAAAAAAAAAAGTGCATCTCCATGCTCCACCTCTGTGACATTTTCCTACGTTTTCATTGAAATTTTCTCGTGTGGTAAAAGGCTGAATGCGCCTTAGGGTTTGTGAAAATAATTTTTTCCTTTTGTTCTACTTTTTGTAAAAGGTGGAAGGTATTAATCTTTTGTGCCAGAAAATCAACTCTTGTAGGAATATTGCCATAAGAAACTTTGGCCTCTGTGAATGTCTTTGTGCGGATTGACGGAGTTTTCCACGCCGATTCCTGTCTTTGAGCAAATGCGACACGCTTGGCACTGATAAAGCTTCATAGATAGTAAGTGGTTGAGTATTTTGAGGAAGGTTTTTGGTGTGTGGTTTTGCTTTTATTTTGTTTTTACCTGCGTCACTTCACTGATGTGATTCATGGTATGGAGCTCTCCGTGCTGTACAGAAATAAGCCTGACAGAGAAGTGTGTGCTTGGATTTGAGCTCCCTCTAGGCTTTTGGCTCTGAGTCCCTCTAAATCTTTGCTGCTTTAATCAATGTGCAGATTTGGGCAAATAGAGGGTAAGATTTAAAAGCCCTTGATTGGAGTGTTGCTCTTGGGAAGAAAACACTGGCTAGTGAAGAGCTCTTCAGTTTGGGCAGGGAGGAATTAAAAAAAAAAAAGTGCATCTCCATGCTTTCCACCTCTGACATTTTCCTACGTTTTCATTGAAATTTTCTCGTGTGGTAAAAGGCTGAATGCGCCTTAGGGTTTGTGAAAATAATTTTTTCCTTTTGTTCTACTTTTTGTAAAAGGTGGAAGGTATTAATCTTTTGTGCCAGAAAATCAACTCTTGTAGGAATATTGCCATAAGAAACTTTGGCCTCTGTGAATGTCTTTGTGCGGATTGACGGAGTTTTCCACGCCGATTCCTGTCTTTGAGCAAATGCGACACACTTGGCACTGATAAAGCTTCATAGATAGTAAGTGGTTGAGTATTTTGAGGAAGGTTTTTGGTGTGTGGTTTTGCTTTTATTTTGTTTTTACCTGCGTCACTTCACTGATGTGATTCATGGTATGGAGCTCTCCATGCTGTACAGAAATAAGCCTGACAGAGAAGCGTGTGCTTGGATTTGAGCTCCCTCTAGGCTTTTGGCTCTGAGTCCCTCTAAATCTTTGCTGCTTTAATCAATGTGCAGATTTGGGCAAATAGAGGGTAAGATTTAAAAGCCCTTGATTGGAGTGTTGCTCTTGGGAAGAAAACACTGGCTAGTGAAGAGCTCTTCAGTTTGGGCAGGGAGGGAATTGCAAGAACCATAAGCCAGTCAAATTCAGGTGGGAAATGAGGCACAGCGTTCGACAGTGTGTGTGAAGGAAGATTAATGACTGAACAAACTGCCGAGAAAGGTGGATTCCTCATCTTTAGGTACCTTCTGCTCTTGATTGGCTGCCAGTGGCAAGACTATCACCAAATGCAGCCCCACGATACAGTGGCATGCCTCGTGACGGTAACGGGAGCGTGCCTTGATCTACGGCAGCCTGGCACTCTGTGTAAGTGTGCAAGGGTTATCCCGTGGGATGCTCATGGTTCCCACGGTCTGCAGCCTCACCAGTCTCACAACGATATATCCATGCAGTAAAGCCCATAGTTCTTAAATCCATTCCCTGGACTCAGAGGACATTGCCTCTATTCTCTCCCTACATAGCACATGATGTAAAGCACAACCCAATAATGTATGAAGTATCCTAAATTCAAAAGCTATAAAATTAAAATGTATGAGTAAAAAGTATAAAAGGTTGAGAGGTTTGCTGATGTCCTGGTGTCCTGCAGTTGCTGAAACTTGCAATGAGAAGATAGCCAGATAGTCCTAGGAATGGGACTAGCCCGTGTGCTCTGTGAAGTTTGATATCTGAGATATCAAGCTGTTTCTTGCTCATCTGTCCTTGAATAAAAATTCCTTCTGGGATCCAAATCTGGTGGTTAGTTAAAGAAGAACAAAACACACAAGCCAGACACTGGAGGGTTCTTTTTTTTTTTTTTTTTTTTTTTTTATTTTAACTTAGTATCCGTCCAAGCACTAGAACATGCTCTCCAACACTCAACCTCTTGTTGTGGCCCATCACATTGCACCATGAAAACAAATGTGGGGAGCCGTTTCTGCATCTTTGTTCAGTGCCAAGTAACTGAGCAGACCAAACCCAGACAGCAGCAGAGGCTGGCATTTTTGTTAAGTCATGCAGTCTGTAATTCATTAAGGTATCAAGTTCTACCTTGAAACAAGTTTTCTCACGGCCATCACTGGCCTGCTTGAAAGCTCATTCTTCCCTGATGAGAATGTTCTCTTTTTCTCTGTTGTTTAGCAATGTTCTGGTGTAGGTCTTGGGTGCTTGTTTCTGTAGTTTATGGGTCTTTTCCCAGTCCCATTCTCTATGGTTTCAGCTTTAATCAACTGAAAATCTTAAAAAAGAGTTTACGTTCTGTATCTCAAGCACTTTTCCTACTTCCAGGTTGCAGCTATGAGAAAGGGAGACTGGCAATAAAGCACCCAGAAACACTAAACCCATCACTAGTTTGTTACCCTTGTTCTGGATTTACTAAACAGGCTTAGCTGCCAATAGAATAAATTCCTAAATAAAGTTTGTCAACGTGCTGAAAAAAGTCCAGAGCAACCTCATGTCTTTCACACAAACAACTGACTGCATTGACTTGGTCAGGGATAAAATACAAGCAACAACTCACTGATGTGGATAATGTAATTTCTGTCTGCACATCTGCGCTATCGTAGGTAGCCCCGCCAGGCACAGTTGAGATCCCCCAGCGGAACAGGTTGGCCAAGGAGTGTCTGCTGCCACTCAAGGGTATTCCTTCACCCTAGGTAGTTGAAATCCCTTTAGTACTTGGAAGCTTATCTGAAAACAGATACCTACATGGAAATACCAAACGTACATAGCAATGCATGCCAATGACTGACGCCATTGTCTATCACTTCCTTAGACGCTGTGGGGAAGGATGAGAAGGAAATTTCATGTTGCATAAGTTAATATTTATTCTATCTAGGGTAATCAGTCTTCCTTATCTTAATAGCTGCGTACCAGAGTTTTAATGTGCCTGAGAGACACAAGGCAGGTATCTTCACGGTTACTGATGGGGAAATTCTGGAGTAGTTCATAGCCTGGAGATAGCAATAGCTCCCACTGCGCCAGTGCAGCCCAAAGTGACCATATATGCTGGCTCCAGCAGCACTCACCGGCCTCCTTTGTGCAGCTGCTGGGTCTAAGTTACCAGCAGCCCACATTTCATTCCAGGCAGGGTATATAGCCTTCTAGTTTCCATTCTCAGTTCGTGTCCTTTTACTTCGTCCAGAGAAATACACGATGGCAGTGGAGTCTGCGATGCATCAGAGATGCCGGTTCTGGTGAGTAAATGGAAGCTGTACATGCAAGTTTTTACTATAATGGCTGTGCTCATCTACGTATGCCGGGTTTGCTCGAAACCTTCAGAGCAGTCTGAACTCTGCTGTAGGGTGCTGTTTCTCTTTCTGTTGGTCTGCACAGGTCTGAGGAAGATGATGGGGAATGGGTAGCAGCTGGCGTGCCTGGCTGTGTGACGGGACTGTCGCATAGGAAGCCTTTGGCTCAGAAATCAGGTGACAGTGGCAGCTATTTCATCCTGCACAACTGTCCATGGAGGGGGGAGCAGACGTTCTCCTCTGCTTCATGGCTCTCAGTCTATGAGGGTTGAGTTGGGCTAGAAGTGCATTTTACTGGGTTGCGACCAGTGAAACAAAAGCGGTAGGTTCTTGTGCACAGATGCTTGATTGTAGCCGACAGCAAAAGTCTTACTAATGAACAATGCTTCCGTCTGCAGGTGGTCTGGGAACCGAGGGAGGAGGGGTGGGTTGATAAAGATCATAAGAAAAAGAATTCAAGACAGAAACAATTAAAAAAAAAAAAAAAAAAAGACTTGAAATCCCTAATCCTTTGGGACCAGTTTCTAAGGGTCCATAGTTAAAAATACCATAATTAAAAAGAGCTTTCTTATAGCACAGAGTTAATAGGGAGCATCTAAGAAAATATTTTTTTTTTCTCTTAACGTGCTGCCTTCCCACTTCCTGCTTCTCTGCAGTCTTTGTACCTAAGAGTTTTTTGTGGATGTTTACTAGACACTTCCAGCAGAAGGAGGGTTAAGTACATGAGAAGGGGGTGGAGAGGGAATCCCAGCTTGGAACTTGAGACTTTCCAGCTGAGAAAGAAAGATTCAGAGATGCAGACGTAATCATACAGCACCGCAATCAACTCCTGTGTCAAAAGAAGTCAGGAAAAGCACATAAATAACTCCACAGCCACACTTAATGTAGTGCAGGACATATATCAATAATGCCACCACTTCCTCCAGGGTGAGTATAGAAAAGCTTCCTATCTAAATGCTTGCAAAATGGTTTAAATACTTTGAAATGGCTTGGTGTAAACTTCAGAAATTGAGGTAGCTTTGAATTCAAATTATTTGGTACCAGATCAAATAGATACTCTTTTATCTTATTGCAAGTTTTGGGTTTCCTTGCAAATAGTCTCAAGAAATAAACTGTGGTTGTCTGAAGCATAATCTATGTTGTTTCCTGCCGTAAATTCAAAACTCCGAATGAGCTGCCAAGGACTGAAAAGCACACTCAGTTAGTGGGAATGCAAATTTGTCTGTATTCTTTAATGTAGAAATTTGAGCATTTCTATTTTAATGGCTTAACTCCTTCCAGCTAATGGCTTGAGTTGCTCTAGTTATCTGCCTGCTTCAATGTAATGAGCTGAACGCTTTCAGGTAATCCACGTGTTTAGGATGGGCTCTCCTGAAGCTGTCACCTTGAAGCGGCTTTGAAGCGTCCTCGGTAAATCTGGTGTAGCTCTACGTTTTATTTGCTGCCTGTGTAATGTACAACAGCTTCTGTAAGGACTGTGGGGTGTTTGTGGTCGGTCTGCTGATCTGAAGGATCCTTTTTGACTGATATAGACAGAATGGAGGATGGAAGAGGAAAGAGATGCTGCTGTCTTCCTTCTCAACGGGGCGCTTTCTCCCCTGCTAGGTGGATGGTGACCTGATGTTACAGATGGTGTGTGATTTATTGCATTATTAGTATTATTATTACCAGTGGAATGGTTCTTGGTTAATGCGCTCGAGTTCATAAACGGTTTCATGCTGGGCTTTGTATGTATTTGTAAAATGCCTGTTTTCCGTTACAAAACAGGGAGATAAATGAAGATGACAGTCACATTTTCCTAACATAAATTTCTCCCTTTCTCAGTCCTCCTTGGAAACCATGAATTTCAGCAGTGTGTCTGCGTGCTCCAGACCTCAAAAAGCCACATTCAGGCAGGCGGATTTACAAGCCCTCTGTTTTCCTTGGTCAAGTCCTTTGCAGAAGAAAAGATAGACATCCAAATGATAACAGAGAGCTGGGAAGGGAAGCAGAGTTAAAGGAGGAAGCTGTGCAATGTGGGAGGGGAAGGAAGGTCTCCTGGGAGGACTTGTCTCAGCTGATACAATTCAGGTGGTGGATAGAGATTTTCCCTCTATTTCTGGCCAACAAACATCTTCTTGTTTTCCTGTTCCTGTACTAAGTGTTTTCAGCCATAAGTATTCAACCTTTTCTTCCTCACAGCTAAAACTCTTGTCCAAGTTATCATGTCTCGATTAATGCAACATCCTTTTCTCTTGGCCTTGAAGAACACGGACTTTTGCCCAAATCGTATCCATTCAGAAACTTCCTCGCTTTGGCTTTTTCTTCTCTATCGCATCAAATACTTGTCTGTACTTTTGCAGTCCTTCTTGGCCTGTCCTCATCTTATATCCTGTTTCCCATTTAAGATCTGTTCCTTCCCCCACGCTGCCCCTTGCACTTGACAGGAACAAAATTTCGCATGCGAACAACCTTTACTTCTTGCCCTTTAGTCCCTTCCTATGGTGCATTGTTTTCTGTGCCTACCATTAAAATCTTGACTGTTTCAGTTGCTGGCATGCTAAGACTACTTCCTATTAGGCCTAAATATTAATGTTATTCCTAAATACTATGTTATTTTCCTGCCCTGTATTTCCCCATCTTTATAGGCCTTCGGTCTCTTTGAGGCTTGGACCATCCTTTCTTCCTTGTGCGGCACGTAGCACCTCTTTGTAGGATACTAATAGTAATTCATTCACGAGTTTCGCTTGTCACCAGTTCAGCGGCTTTGGTCACTAATGCATAAGCAGTGTTATTTGCCTTTTTAAAATTATTATTTTACATGCTATGGTTAAGCATAATTAGCTTGGAGTTAGCACACATTAATAAAACCAAGACTCAAGGTTGCAGATTAGAAACCTTGTTCTGGTTTTCAGTCTGCTTTAAAAACTTTACCGTGCCCTGCAGAGCGGATCAAACTCGCTGATCTGTTGAAATAAAACCTTTCCTGCAACTTCAGTCCTTATCAACAAAATATTTGGGAGGCCACACAGGCCACAGATCCATCACCATAATGACCTGCCTGGACAGCAGGGTCTCTGCAGATTTCCTGGCATGGGCGTGTCGGGGAGGAAAGGAGACTTCAGCTCTGCTCTCCCTCCATGTGTTTTGGGACTCCTGGCCAGCTGATAGCTAGATCCAAGTAGGCTTTCAGACCTCTCCTGAGTGCTTTGGGCTTGCACGTGCTTTTTTCAAATGCAGAGTGTGCGCCTATAGGTTGGCTGTATCCTTGGCGTGACAGACTTGCTGTGCCCCTTCTGTATAGGACGTGTGCTTGTCGTTTCATCTGGGATTTCCCCGGCAGGGATGTAGGAGCTGTGTGTGCATGCTTTCATGTCACACCGTCCAGCTGTAGCCATGACGCTCCCCACCAACACACACACATTGGCATTGGGCTGAATCTTCCAAAAGTTCTCTTCCTACCAGGTCGTTCCCAGGGATGATGTTTCCTAGCCTCTGACTGTAAGAGGCTCCGGCAGAATCAGAAGCTGAGCTGTTCAGTAATGACTTTGAGCCACGACTTTTAGCAGAGACCTGTTTTGTTCAGGGCTGCGTTGTTGTAACATGAGCATCTGGGCAGCACCGCAGCCACGTCCAACTGCTTCTTGAAAGTGCCTCTGAAAGGTGTCCCTGCTCACATTCTCCTTCGCTCGCCAAACATAACAGTAATAACAAAGTATAAACATTCAAATGAGAGTCTGACTCTATAGCTTTTTTTTTTTAGTAGGTCCTTCACTGTTTTGGCATTTTACACCAACCCGTTGCACTGGTGATAAGAGGAGCGAGTCAGAAAGGAAACTCCAGATCCTGATTTTACTACAGATGGCTAAGCCCGTCAACAAGGACTATTATTTCAGGTGCTATATTTAGTGAAAATCAGCTCGATCTTGTTAGCTGCCATAACTTCTAGCAAGCTGTATCATGGAAAGAGGTTTAATAATCCAGATCACCCATTGTTTTCTTAATGAAAATATACCTGCATTGTTCTGGTGAAAAGTTTTTTTAGACTACTGATTTTTGTCCTCCTGTTTGACTGGTTTTGCCATATGTGACAATCCTGAGCTACTGCTTCTGTGTGATTGTTTATTTCAGCTAGCGTAAAACATTTCTATCTTATCCTAGTGCTTTTAAACAAAATCCCATCACCAAACCAAAAGATCCTATCGAGATTAAAGATGTGTTAGGAGTGTACTAGCTTGATCCAGTGCCTGCCTGTGAGATCTCATCTTCTACAATAGATCTGGCATTTGCAGTCTGTGTTTTTTCCAAGAATATATACAGACTGGTTTGTGTTGTTTTGTAAATACTTGGGCTATGAGGCTTATCCAGTTTATTTTGACAAATTTTTTAGAGCAGGAGATCCCTGAATGTGGTAGGTCCGTTTCTGGTAATGGGGGTGCTGGGTGGGCAGGTGGTTCTGGGGGTGAGCTGGGGCAGGGTGTTGTTCTGGGGGTCCTACCTGAGGCAGGAGGAGGTAGCAATCCGTCTCTTCCATCAGCACAGGTCTCTGAGCACAGGGCGTGGTGGTGGTGCTGCTAACGCAATATGCAAAGCTATTGTGGCATCGCCAGAGCAATAAATGAGGGAGCGTAGAATGTGTCTCTGCAACCACCAGACATTTTTATCTGCTTTGCAGATTGTGTGTTAGCAGCTGAAACAGAACTGTGTTGTCAAGGAGCGCTTTGTCAGCATCTTTTTGGCAGCAGTGGTGGTCATTGTTCATGGATCCCAATCATGTTGGGATCCCATGTGGTTGATCACAGATAACACCTGTATTCCTCAAGGAGGGACTTATGCTTTTAAACACATAACCACCAACTGTGGCCAAAAATCTCCATCCCTTTTGAGCAGACTAGTTCTATGAACACCAAGGTATGCATGGCAGAGGTCTTGATTTTGACCATGCTGGTGATGGAGGCTGTGCCAATATCCTCTCTAGATGTATATCACAGCGTCGAAGGACGTGAAGCCTTGCTGCTTCAGTTCCCATGTGTACTCTGTTAAGATCAGCATCCTTTGTTCCCTGGGTCAGCTTTTTGTACAGTAGCCCTCTCAGGTTGCTAATTTGAGCAGCTGAAGTAGGGCAGCTTTGTTTGCACATCGTCATTCCAGGAAATCCTTGAATCTCCTCGTCTGTTGTGGCAGCCGGGTACATCTTGCCAAACTCTTCTCTGCCTGATATCTTTCCTTTATTTCCAGTACGTGGAATTCGGCTTTAGCTTAGCAGCTCCAGCTCTTTCCAAAGTGAGTTGGAGCTTTCTGTCATGCCTTTTCTGCAGATTTTCCCCAGATGTAAGCATCAGCTCTGTAGACTTTGGAACCCTCCTGGATACACCAACAAAAATATGTTGTGTTTTCCAGAGAAACACCTCTGATGCTGAACTCAACCCAAGTGACAGGCTGAGGAAGGTGTCTCTCAAAGAGGGTGTTGAATGCCCACAAACATGCACTTTATTTTTCTAAGGGCACCTGCCAGAACACTGCTGATGCATCAAGCACAGAAATATATTTGGCATTAGACATCTCTCCAAAAATGTCTCTCTTTGTAGGTAATGGAAAATGTTTCTTTTTAACGTATTCTTAGAATTATTTTGTCTATACAGAATTTTTATTGCAGTAACCTGTGAGTATAACAAATCTGTTGATTCTTTTCTTTGCTCTGTGGTTCACAATAAGTGCATCTTTTCCAGCTCTAGGTGCCATTGGTAAGACCAAGCTTTCTGCACCAAACCCTGAGTTTTACCTTGTTACTTTATGCTCAGTGCTCCTGGTGCTGGCTCCATACTGCTTTGTGCGCCTCTGCTTTAAAATCTGCTTCCATTGCAGCACCGTCTCTTGTTTCTGTGAAGCCTTCCCTGAACTAATGCTATTGTCCTCTATTTTCGTCAGCTTTGCATTTGATTCATTTCTAGTGGATTTCAGCTCTGGTGAGGCTTTTTGCTACTCGGTCTTCCTCAGGATAGCCTTTTACTCTTGGTAAATTAGTTTCTCAGAGCCAAGAAACAAACAAACAAAAAATCGTCCCAGAACCAAAGGTGGATCAAAGCTACCAAGGCCATGAGGCATTGTCTTGCCTTTGCAGCACTTGTGGTTAGTGCTCCTGTAAATCTGCTTCCAGCTCTTCGGAATTGTCTAGCATAAGGCACATTCTAGCATACCAACTTGTTCCAAGTAGTCCGTGCATGACCTTCTTAAAGCATGGCTTACGCAGGGAGCAGCCGTAGACAGCTGCTGGTCTTTGCTTGGGATCACAGACACCCCAAGAATCCCATGTATTTTTGTAAGGAAAGCCCAGAGCTCCTTTAGCTGCATTTTATGAAGTTTAGTTTTGTGGATAATGAGTCCCTTTGCAAGCAGGCTGTAGCCGAGGGTTTCCTTGCGAGTTCAGGAAGTATCTCCATGCTTGGCTCGTTTCTGGTGTGCAATAGCAGCTGTCTTTTCTTTCCGTCACTGATGTTTTCTTGGATACCAGGGAAGAATTAATCCTCTAGGTAAGTCAGCCGTAGTCCCACATGGACTAAAGGAACCTGGAAGTAACAGAATGTCGCTGTATTGATTGTGGAAGGGACGCAAGTCTTGGGATAAAAGGCAATGATAGATGTCAGCGCCCAAGGAAGCTGGCATGGGAGAAGCCTAGACTCAGACTAGTGTGATCACCGTCACTGGGCAACAAGTCAGCCTGTCCTGGCTTTCATCCTTGCCTGGGTTATTAATTCTGTTGGGCTCTGCATCAAGCAGAGGCTGCCCCTGTGACAGATGAACTCTCAATTTATACAGCTATGTGATTCCTGGGAGGGGAAACAGGCAATCTTCAGTAACCAGCACCCCATTGTAGTGTATGGAATAGAGAGTCCTGTAGTATGTAAACATGCCTAGCTTTTCCCTTTCTTCCATTATTTTAGCTCTTAACATTTGCCATAAATAAGGTCAGTTTCTAAGTAATAATAATAAAACCTGATGGTAGTTTTACATTGTGGGGTGATGTCTGTCCAGTTAGTCTGAGCTCTTGTCCTCATGTGTCCGGAAAATTTCTATTTATATACGATGTACAGAGGTTTTTTCCAGTTTCAAGGTGGGGATTTGCTGAAGGCCTCATCTGGGTCATAATGAAAACTGCTGGGATAGACTGACTCATTCTCCTACTATAAACAGCTAATGTACATAAACTTTCTATTTCTTTTGCACTTGTTGCTACCTCTTTTTATCCTGTGTCTTAAATTCACTTGTTTTTATGGCAGGGAGATGAAGCCAAGACCAACTATACTCATTCAACTCCTCCCGGTATTTTAAGCCTAGTCCTTAAGCTACTTGAAGCAGTATTTCACCATGTGCACTCTTCAGCAGGACAAGGGACTAAATGCAGGCCTCCTAATGCACTGTCCAGCAGCTTCATTGTATGATTATTGTCTCTCTTCTCATCATTAGTAGATCATCTAAGCCCTTCTAGGTCTGATCTAGTCCATTCTCTTATTGGCATAGAGTTGCTTCCTGCCATCCACTTTCAATTTTTTTTGGTTGGGTTTAGTTCCATGTGTTCCCAGAAATGAGTCTTTTACTTCAAGCTGTGAAAGCTTCCACTCAATTAACAAGCTAGCTGAATTCAGCTGAATTCCCTTTTTATCTTCATTCCATGATCCTGTTTTATTCAGTAAGAAAATAGGAAGTATTTCAGATATATATTGTTGTAATTCATCAACGCCACAGTTCGGATTTCAACTACTGCTGAAGATCCTTTTCCATAGTGAGGGCCTTTGGCAGCTGTCCTGTGGAGACATGTCCTTCCCAGAGCTCACAACGCTGATGTCTGCGTTCATCACCTTCACAAAGCACAGAATTCCCCCCCTGCTCTGCCCTGTCTCATGCAGCAGCGCGAGGACCACCGAAAGCATTGTCCCTTCCACGTGCCATGTGGTTCCCAGAACTTCTGTCTTCTTTCTCCTGTCCAGCATGCGTGATGTACCCAGTAAGGCACTTGGCCGTGTGCAGGCGTGACGTTTACAGACACATGAATATTGGCATCCCTAGGTGTAAGTCTTCTGTCATCTGTTCCAGTTCAGGCTTGGCTGTCATCCTAGAAGAGACAGTGATGGAGGGATCTTCTTTCTGCCAGTGGGATAGCTCTTACCTTGGCTGATAGGTAGGAGAACTGAATGACGGACATGGATAGCTAAGATCCTGAACTGCTGTGCAGGCCCAGACCCTGAGTCTTGGAGATGTAATAGATCCCTTTTCTGTCCAGTGCAGGCTGGGCACAGACCGGAGTCCAGTGTCACACTAGTCCATCACAGTAGCACTTTTCAGTGCAGGGTTTTTGAAACAAGCTTTTTTTTTTCCCCCTCCTAAAAAAAGGATGAATTTAGCTGAAATTCAGACAAGCTAAAAGGAATTGTGCCGAGGTTATCTCATTCACAGACCTTAAAGGACCAGTGGGCAGTGTGGGAGTTTGGGGATAAACTGCAGGACACAACGGTGAGGATGTCGGATGTGTAGGTAACTGCCACTTCATCACAGAGAGCTTGGAAGGAGCTGGATCTGCCAGTGATGGCTTTTTCTTTTCTTAGAAGAAACCTAACTGCTGCTGCAGGATTCATGCCAGGCCAAGACCAAATCAAAAAGCCCGGGGCAGGGGGAGCTGGTTTCTTTTAGTTTTTGGAACTTTGTTTGGGAGCCCTGAAGAGGGGGGAAGTGCTTTTGGGTAAAAGTAACCTTCAGCAGGGAAGCAGGGTGGCCTGGCAGCCTGGAGTGACCATCTGCTTCCATTCTGGGAACCAGGTTGGAGCTGTGCTTCACCCATTCCAGTGCAGCCGACTGGAAACAAACCTGTAGCGGTCTAGCAAGCGCTCATTCTCTGCAACTGGGAAAGGGGCTCAAGCTGTGGGATGTGACACTGTTTGAAAGTCATCTACTGTGACACAAGTTTTTAACTCTTAAGTAACTGTTTGGCGCTAGTGAATTGCTAGAGTTAAAACCAACTTCTGCCATAAAAGAATCACTGATCCACAGCTGGCTAAGCTTATGGTACTGCCTTTCTTCCTCCAAGCCAGAGTCCTCCCCTTTTCCTCCCCTGGTGTTGCTTTATGGTATGTTCACCTTTGGAAACTACCAAAGCAATTCTGAGCCAGGGGATTTGCTGCTGCTACTGTAGCTGGGCTGTAACTGATGGGTAGTTCCTGCACGAACACTGGCTTTCACCTGTAACCTGACTTCCCTGAGATCACAGAGATGATGGAGGTCACCAGATCAGTCCAGCAGCAACAGAGAGAAGCTTTCTGTGTTGTCTATGTTACAATTTCAAATCTGTTGCTCTATAGATACGGTTGCTGAACTCACGCTTGCTCACAAGCCCACACACGTGCGTGGTGCGGGCAGGCATCTGAAAAGGACAAGCGGTCTGGTAGGGCTTGGGGCGGGGGCTGTCACCCGTAGAATATAGCAAAGACGAACAGAAGAAAATACACGTTTCTTTCTGTATTGCACAGTGTTTGGGGAGCACATGGGAGAGCTGCTGAGTCTCTTACAACTGCACCATAGGCATGCCTGGCAGAAATTTGATGTTACATGTGAGTGATTTACTAGGCAAGGTAAACAGCAGGTCTTAAATGCTTTTAGCCACCTGGGAAGCTGCAGGTTCACACCACAGCAGGCCTTTTGTACAAAGGTATACAGTCGTACTGGCCACCAAACATCTTGTAGCGTGGCTCCTTCCAAGTCAAACTTAAATTTAGTGTTTAGCCCATGATGTTTGCTAAATGGTTCTGAAGTACACCCTGTCTCATAGTGTATCTGGTAAAGATCTTGGGGTATAAAAGCGTTAACTCTAAATTCCCTCTTTCCTGTCCCGCTCTCTTACTAACTACAGCGCGTTGCGCTGTTGGTCAGTTGATTGCTGTCCTCTGCCACTGGGGTGGCTGTATTTCATAGCTGCAGCATTGTATGGAAAATGGTTGTGATCCATTTTGGGATAAAACACACTGGAAACTACAAAGGACTCCAGCAATGATGGCTGAACCTCACCTTCCACAGAAAGTCCCAGGGCAGGTTATTCTTAGTTTGGAAACTTCTTTCTCGCCCATGAGCTATTTTATTTGGTTTCCTCTCTAAAACTCTGTGAAGCAGCTGAGGTCCTCTTCATCCTCGCAGCACGGATGCTTTGATGACTTGCTTCTGCAGAGAAGCCAGATATAAAATCCACTCTTTTTCTCAATTACCTATTTTTTTAATTTATTCATCGACGTGTACCTTGTTGCTCTGCATCTGATACCCATATGGGAGAGGCGTCTGCTCTGTTGCACTCAGACTATGACTCAGGGTTCCCATGTCTTGTTTACGCTGTGGTGCTCAGTGGTGATCTTACCGAGGCTGGATTGCGACCTCGCTTAAGGAACTGTCTGGTTTTTCTGTCTGCCAAGTACTGCAGAGCAACTCTTGCTGCAGAAGGCATATGTATCATGGTAGCGTCTGACCTTTGCAGTTTGCTGTTGAGAAGAGGGAGACAAAAAGGCAAGAAATAAAGCAAAGCAAACAAAACAAGGAACAGTTCTTGAAGTGCCAGAAGCAAAAGTCATTTGAGATAGCAATTTTTTTTCTTCTATTTTTAATCCACTAACTTTCATTTTTCTCTGGAAAGAACGAGCTTCTGGATAAGGAAAAGAGACTGAACTTGTGCTTAGACATAAATAATCTTGTTAATCAGCAATGCAGGGAAGGGAGACAGAAAACTATGTGACAACTGAGCTGAAGTTTGGTCAAATCCCTCTTTCTTTGAGACGTTTTGCCTGATTTTGCAGAGAGCTGTCTCCAAACCAGAATCCAATATAAGTTCATGTTATTAAAATAATTCATCTTTTAAACCTCAACAGAATTTGTTTGGATTATTAATTTCCTCAAGGCCTCAGGCCCCTGTATATGTTGAAATAGATAAAATTCATGGGTTAGCACAGAAGGTATCCAATTGCACGGTCTCTCGGGGGTAGGAAATCACTTTACAAGCATGCCTAATAGTCCTAGTGCGTAGAAATTATTATTGGTGATTACACAGTAAAAAAATAAATGATCAAAGCAGATACCACGCAGTGATGTGGGTGCTGAAAGAAAAGGAAAATGGATAGGAGAGTCAGAAGATACAGGCTCCACACCAGTTTTACCATTCTCCCCCCCCAGTTTGTCCCTGGATATAGTCACATCAGTGGCTAAATTACTTACTTTCAGCAAAGGTTGTTATGAGTAACTGCTTGCAATTACCAGAATGGAAGAGTCATACGTGCCTTTGATCCAGTTCTTCTCCAGCTTTCTGGGAGCCTTGGTAAGATGGAAACCAGTTCTTTTTTTAACTCGCACTGGTGTACTTAGATGGAGCCCTCGGGTCTCGACCTTGACTTCTTGAACAAAGGGGCCTATGGAAGTGGCAGTTACTGTCCCTTCTGTTTATAGCCTCCGGACACTGGATGTGGTGACAGTGCTTCTCATCTGCCCCTGAGGTCATGGCCAGGGGGCTTCACCAGGCCATACTTCATGCAAAAAGTTGTGCATGTGTTAATATGTGTGAATGTACAGAGCAAGAAATGACCTGGGTTAATTCTGTGACCCCCACAGCATTCTGCAGGCTGTTTTTCATAATCTTTATAAGCATAGAAAAGAAAGGAAAATACTTCTTTGGCTACTAAATAGTGCTTATTTTTGTCCTAGCAGTCTCCTGCAGTTCCAACCCTGGCTTTTCCTGGCTGCTCTCTGAGTGCTCCCCAGTAGAGCTTTCTGTTTTCCCAAAGTGCACCTTAATTGCACTGTGTGTTTTGCTTCGTATAGCTTTTGTTGTGAAGGCTGCATTTGGCAGCAGATCCTCCCCCGTGTCAGCTGCCAGCTCCCTGGGTTGCAGTGCTGTGACAGCTGAGGTTTTTGCCCTCTGGCTGGGGGGCCGCCGCCGCTGCCCTCGAGACCCAGCTCCCCTCCGAGATGGGCTGCAGGCTGGGCTTCTTGCCTTTTCCCTCTCTCTTACCTTACCAAAGTCGTAATCATCCTGGTAAATAAACACCTCACTCCTTTCCAGCTGCTTCAGTGGCCTCAGGCCAGAAAGCAAGGCTGTGCAAGTCACTCCGTTACAGCATTTCATGCTGTCACTGTAGTCTGTCTTGGGACCCCATGAAGTTTGCTCCCCCCATTGCCCTTGCCTCAAAAGGTTTGCAAGTGAGAAAGACAAGTGGCACATGAGAGGAGGAAGAGAGTGGGGTGGTGAGCTTGGGGGAATTCATCGTTTCCTCCCTAGGAAATGTTGTTAATCGTTATTTCCAGACAACGCGGGGACCTTATACTTAGCTGTTGGCCGGACACAAAGCAAATCCTTCCTTTTATTCCCTACAGAAAAGGAGGAAAGCCACACAGCATCCTTTTCCAGACAGCAGCAAAGTGCCTGCGGTAATTTTTGCTTGACTGAGAGGGTGACCAGATTTTATAAATAAAGTAGAAGGTGTGAGACTGGGAATAACCCCAGTGTCAAAGCGTTTGTGGAGGAACATGTTTCCTGTTACAACCTGGGGGCTGGGTATGGTCCCAGAGTCTTGGCTCAAGAGGGGGAATCAAGGAAAATCACACATCTAGAGCAAAATACCACCGCTGAAGAGTTGTTGGGGAGTGTTGGGACAGTTCCTGTGTTCTGGTCTGTCCCCGTCAACGTGGGGACATTTTGCCCTAGTCCTAACACCACCCACGTGCTTCCTCCGACATGGATGTACAAGTTTAAATTGAGACAGTGAGCAATGAATCCCGTCTCTGTTATTCTCGCTGTGCTCCAGTTATGCTTCTCACAGAGTTAAAATTAGTTTAAGTGTTTTTTTCATGACAAACTTAGGCACAGAGAGAAGCAGCTGACTTTTGCCCCTTTTTATATAGGCTTCCTTTGCAGGCTTAGCTAGAAACATCTATAAAGTGGTAGTGCAAACAGAGCTGATAAGTGCTGCAATAAATGCTTGTCTGGATGTTTTCTGTGGGCTGTCTTTAAAACACCCCACAAATTGTTTCAATTTAAACATAAAAGCTGACAGAAGTGACTTAAACCTGTTTTTGTCAGCCACACTGGCTATTCTGGGTGGTTCAGCACCTTTTCCTCATATGTTAACCGGCTTTTACTAATCTCATCTTTTCCAGGCAAGTAAAAGCCATGTTCGAATTGTTTCCTTTCCCTGCCCATCCTCTGCCTTTCTGTGGCTGCCCCAGCTGGATGGTTGGATGTGACAAATTTCTTTTCAAGTGTGGCTGACTGCGGTACATCAGGCTGAAGGTTTCCTACTGCTGGCATATTCTTTTGCAGCCATTTTCCTAACCCAGGGTGCTCCTGCATTTATGCCCCAAAGTACCTCGGATAGAAAGTGGCTCTTCACTCAGACGAGACATCAGCGGAAGGACTGTATGGAAAATATTTTTCTTTTTTTTTTTTTTTTAC
>NW_008795126.1:351676-370221 GCF_000699145.1 Aptenodytes forsteri | reverse complement strand
GGCTGTATGGAAAATATTTTTTTTTTTTTTTTTTTTTTTTTTACAAATATGGCTTCTGCTTTAGAGTATAGATTTATTTCTACCAGGTTTTATGGTTTTCTGTAGGGTTTTAGACAAACTGAACATAAGCCCAAAATCACCAGCTATAGCATCTTAGTCTGCAAATATTCCAAGATGGGAAAACTCAGGGGCAGAAAGGGCTATACCTTTCTGCCCTATACAGAGTGATTTCCCTTAAGAATTTAACCTGAGGTTTCAGAGAAATGCCAAATACCCGTATACGCACGTACACAGAGTCCTCCCCGTCACTCCCCTGGATGACCCAGAGGCTGCTTAGACACATCCATGAGAGCATGAAGTTTGCACCCTCTACCCTGGCGAGACCTGATGCTCACGTAGGTTTTCTGTACATAGCTGTAGATCCGCCTGCCAGCAGTGGACTTTCGGGTGTTTATGGGTTACTGTCACAGGGTCTGTGAAAGTAACTGAGAAAAGCAACCTCTGGTGCTCTACAGCAATCCACAGATGTGACATTTCTGAAAGGAATGGCATCTTCCCTCGAAAACCTTCTTGTTTTGACAAATGCAAAAAGATGAAAAACAGTCGCGTGTGGATGATGGAGAGTTTGCACATGTGATTTATTAAAGGAGTTTTGTGTGCTCACCAAACTCGGGGCACCTGCATGTCTGATCTCATAAGATCGGGCATGTCTTGAAAACAACGGCACAGGAAAAATTCTGTAGAATTTAATAGAAATCAACTGTTTCCAATTGTATCTTAACCCCGTTTATTTATTTTATTTTCATGTCTGAGGTGGAGCTATGTCCCAGAAAAAGCATGTTAACACATAAACTGATTCTGATCCTTCTCACCAGGCAGTTTTGTTCTTCCACTGGAAAAAAAGGTTTCCTTCATGAGAGATCTGCAGACTGACCTGTGCTCTCAGCCCATAGTAGTTCAAGGTTAGTTGATTTTATGTCACATCCTTTTAAAAAATATTGGAACTGCAACAGCGTATGTAATTACCAGTGGGAGAATAAATGTCACCTGCAAGTAAGTGTTCACAGGGATATGCAGAAGTGTTTCAAAAAACCAAGGTAAGCGGATGAATCTCTTTCTCCCTTATTTACTACCTCTCTACCATTCTGGGTGGAAGATGAGCATTTGTTTGTTTGCATCTTGCAAGATAAGTAATCAGTGCTTTACGAATGGTTGTTGTAATTTGCATGAGTTGGCCATATCATAAAGGGAAGGGTGAAACAGAAACGCCAGTGAAAGCGTGCAAGGAGCTGGGTGTTAATTATTCTCCTGCTAAAGTTTGGCATTAGGCTTCTTATGTTTAATGATGCTGCATCTAATAATGACAGGTTTCTGATCTAACAGGAATGAGTTAATTTGCTGAGTCTCTTCATAGTGCTCGGTTTTCTTTATGCTCGAGGGCTATATTCAGATAAGAAAAGCTTGGATTTTCTCTTCTATTTTATGGAAACGATTTTATAAATTGCAATGCAAAAAAAAGTTGTAATTCGTGCAAATGCAAATTAGGAGGTGGTGGTGGCGAGAAATCCAAACCCTTTTGCTGTGGCTCCAGGAACTCCCACTGTTTCCTTCCCCAGCGTGTGCGGACAAGAAAGTGAAAACAAGCAGAAATGGAAAATGTGAGTCATTTGTCAGGGGTAGGGAAGCATGTTCCCCACCTTGTGTGGAGACTCCTTCCCATCGTATGCCCTGTCCATCCCTCCAGTCTATTGCAACAAACATCTCACACTCCAGGATAGGAAAAGCGTAAGAGGTCAGGAAATGGTGAGAACAGAATTAGATTTTAATTTGCTTTCACCATTTTTTTAATAATCCCTGATGCTGTTAATAATACAGGAGTTACATTCCTTTGAATAAACTAATAAACTTCCTTTTTTTTTTAAATTAATGCTTGTTCAGAGGGTCTTCTCCCAGCCCAGGTGCTATTCAAAAAATAGCAGTGATTTAAACTCCAATAATTTTAGTCTGCAGGACAAAATAAGACTTATTTGAAGCTTGTATAGGTCTATTTTTTCAGTGTGTACAACCTCCCCCCCCCCAAAATAACACTTCAGCCATTTTGAAGCAAACCTTGGGCCGGGTTTTACAACTAACCACATGCAAAAATGCTTATGCAATTGCCGTGTTAAAAATGAACTAAAATTGCATGCAAAAAGGACAGTTTTGTGACGCATGTAATGAGTGGATGAGGTTATCAGACTGGTCTCGTGATGTGGTGGATGTCGGAGCTGGCACGTTTATGGGCTTCACGCCTTGGACTCCATGGTTCGTGATGGTGGCAAGAGGGAGCAGCAGCCCCTGTTGTGGATGCCCACCCTCCCTTACCGAGTTACGGGAAACTCCTCTGCGGTTTTAGCAAAGTAACATCAAATTGGTGGCAAAGTTGGTCTGATGCTGTTTGCCAGAGGACGGCGATGCGAATATATGCTCGCCAGCTGGCTCCTGTGTAATGGATGTCAGAAGAGAAGAGGGGTCTTGGCTTATTATGTGACCCTTTGCGGTTTCCTTATGGAGGTTTTAAATGCTAGGCGCATTATAGCATCCTTGAGTCTGTCATCAGCTGGACAAATTACAGCTTTGGAGAGGCAAATCTCTGGTTCGTTTGGTTTGGGGTTTTTTTTGTTGTTTTGCTTGCAACTGCAGGCCCTGTCCTGGGATGTGGGTGTGAAGATTCACTATTTATCCCTGGTGATGTCCTTGCAGTAGTGTTTTCTCTCTCTCTGTGAATGTCATTTAAAGTTGGGCAGAAGGAAACATAAGGAGATGAGCTGCCCCTCCTAGAATTACTGTCTGCAGGTTAAAACAACGCCATAAAAAAAAAAATAAAATAAAGCCCTCTCTTCCAGCTGGTTATATCTGTGCAGTCTGCTCCGCTGGGGAATTACTTCTTTGGTACTTCCTTTTTTTTTTTTAAATTAATGCTTGTTCAGAGGGTTAAACCTTCTCCCAGGTGCTATTCAAAAAATAGCAGTCATTTAAACTCCAATAATTTTAGTCTGCAGGACAAAATAAGACTTATTTGAAGCTTGTATAGGTCTATTTTTTCAGTGTGTACAACCTCCCCCCCCCCAAAATAACACTTCAGCCATTTTGAAGGAAACCTTGGGCCGGGTTTTACAACTAACCACATGCAAAAATGCTTATGCAATTGCCGTGTTAAAAATGAACTAAAATTGCATGCAAAAAGGACAGTTTTGTGACGCATGTAATGAGTGGATGAGGTTATCAGACTGGTCTCGTGATGTGGTGGATGTCGGAGCTGGCACGTTTATGGGCTTCACGCCTTGGACTCCATGGTTCGTGATGGTGGCAAGAGGGAGCAGCAGCCCCTGTTGTGGATGCCCACCCTCCCTTACCGAGTTACGGGAAACTCCTCTGCGGTTTTAGCAAAGTAACGTCAAATTGGTGGCAAAGTTGGTCTGATGCTGTTTGCCAGAGGACGGCGATGCGAATATATGCTCACCAGCTGGCTCCTGTGTAATGGATGTCAGAAGAGAAGAGGGGTCTTGGCTTATTATGTGACCCTTTGCGGTTTCCTTATGGAGGTTTTAAATGCTAGGCGCATTATAGCATCCTTGAGTCTGTCATCAGCTGGACAAATTACAGCTTTGGAGAGGCAAATCTCTGGTTCGTTTGGTTTGGGGTTTTTTTTGTTGTTTTGCTTGCAACTGCAGGCTCTGTCCTGGGATGTGGGTGTGAAGATTCACTATTTATCCCTGGTGATGTCCTTGCAGTAGTGTTTTCTCTCTCTCTCTGTGAATGTCATTTAAAGTTGGGCAGAAGGAAACATAAGGAGATGAGCTGCCCCTCCTAGAATTACTGTCTGCAGGTTAAAACAACGCCATAAAAAAAAAAATAAAATAAAGCCCTCTCTTCCAGCTGGTTATATCTGTGCAGTCTGCTCCGCTGGGGAATTACTTCTTTGGAAGATCTCCACAGCTCTCAGAGGGCTGAGGAAGATGTGTTGGAGGGGTTAATCACCAGCTTCTCTCTTCTGGAGACCTTTCTTAAAATTTGGCCCGTGCCACAGAGGTCTTGGTGGCCTCGTGGCTTTTTGAAGTGTCTTTGCCCACGTCGCTGAGCAGCCTGGGACCCCAGGCCAGGGGGAAGGGTGAGCTGGGCCAGCTCCGCAGTGCTTTGCGGGGCCAGATTTGGAGCATCAGGACGGGTATGCTGGATGTCTGGCCCGAGCGCAGAAGTGGCAGCAGTGGCTGTGTCAGGACGGCAGTGCCATGTCTGAGCTCTGGCAGAGCCTGTGAGTCAAGCCACAAAGCATGCACAGTTGCCCAAGCCTCGGCCATAAAAATCCCTGTTGAGTCCCCCCTGTCCATCTTCTGCGTTGTGTGCACGGTTCCCTGTTGAGTCCCCCCTGTCCATCTTCTCCTGCGTTGTGTGCACGGGGATTGCCGCGCTACGTTGCAGCAGGCGCCCGTCTTCTCGTGGGGCAGAGGTCCCCCTGGAGAGGGACCATCGCCCGTCGCGACACCTTCTCCGTGGTGTCGTAGAGGAGGAGCCCGTGCCACGCTGCAGCGGTGGAAAGCTTGTTTGTCTGCTAGGAAGGGCCGGTGAGACTCTCATGCAGTGCTGCAGGGAGTCACCACATTCACCCGTTTACTGAAAAACAAACAAAGAACCAACACAAAAAGTAAAAGCAGAGGACTAGAGTTGAAGTTTTGGCTTTGACCCAGTCTAATGGATATTTAGCTCTGGCCCAGAGACTCTGAGATTAGCAGATATTTGTTTTCCTCAGGGATTGAGGAAATCTCCATATTGGCTTTTACAAAGGCTGGTTTTTCCCCTGTCTTGTGACAGGGGTTCATCCTGTGGACACACGTTAGCAAGAAGCAGATGATAAATTAATCGCCTCCTGAGATTTTTCCTGTTTTTTCTTTTTTTTTTTCCTTTCACACAATGGCACCAAGGCCTTCCAAAGGGAGTTTATAGTTGGCTGTGGGCTTCCAAACGAAAACGGCTCCATGATGCAGAGTTAATCAGAGACAGCTGTTACCCACAGCACTGCTGGCCTCACCTCTTTAGCATCAGATTAAAAATCATTAATAACAATCAGTGAGAAGCCATGGAGGCCGCTGGTGAGCTCCTGCCTTGCGGTAACCGTGCTCACCAAGAGCCGTGATGGCCCGGGGTGGGCACGAGCTCTCCCCGATGGCCAAGGCAGGCGAGCGGCAGCCAGCAGTGAGTCAGGATGACTCCGATGGGTGGGTGTGAGCACACATGGATCTTGCAGCTTTCGGGCACTGTAATGCAAGAGCATGAAGCGAGCAATCTTTTGGAAAAATGCAAATGAGGATGTGAGTGCGGAGCTCCGCGCAGGGATGGTCTTGGCTTTGGATTTTGTTTTCTTACCGAGAGTGAGCTGGATTTGAACAACACAACTGGCAGGCGAGTTATCCTTCTCTCTCTGTTTCAGTTCTCTGTGCTTTTTATATCAACCTCCCTCAGCTGGGTCTAAGCAGAACAAAAGGGGTTTTATTAATTTTGTTTTTCCCTTTTCAAGTCGCTTGCTCTCGGTTGCACAGACTTGGAGGTCCCGCTGTAGTTGCCCCCGTTCACGTATGAAAGCCCTCACCAGTTGGCAGACCAGGAGGTTACACGGGCAAGTCAAGGGAAGCACGCAGCTCCTTCACCGCAGCCAGCTAGCGTTTCTTTCTCCCTCTTTGGTGCCGTCTGGAAAACCGTTTGCTCAGTGTGAGTGGAAATGTGGGTAAGATTTATTTGATAAAATGGGGTGCGCTGGGACACCTGACAGATGGGTTCAGTTTGCGAAACAGCCTCGTGTTTCGCACATGCTCCTATTCTGTGTAAGGCAGAACAGTTGCCTGGGAAAGGACTGCTTCTCAGAAGACAAGGGGTAGAATCCAAGCTCTGATGTAAACCTCATTTTGGTGAGTCATTGAGGGCAGTTTCTTAGAAGTATCCACACGCTGACCTCTCGTAGCAGCCTTTCCACTCCCTGCTGCAAGCGCTGGGTCATGCCCATGATCTGCACGGCTCAGCTCCCCCTGGTGCGAGCACCTCACTGCTTGACTGCCAGCCCTGCGCTGGGGACGGCGTCTCACTCCCCATCTTTACAGTGACAGCACAGTGGGGCTTGGAGCCTGGGCACAACACTGAGGCATGGCTGGTATGGAAAAACCATTGCATTTCTGCCCTGGACTTCTTGATATCCAGAGACGGACCCTCTGGGGGTGTTGCAGCGTTCGGTGTGAGCCAGGGAAAGACTGCTGAGCAGACACCTATGCAATGCTGACATAATAAAGCTCAGCAAGCTTTCTCCAACTGCTGAGGCTCGGTGTTTGGATTTAATTAGCTCCAGAGATCCAGCAGCACCCTGTTTGTACTTTTCAAGCTCCCAGAGGCACAGAGAATGAAGGGTTTCTTTCAACACCCCAGAAAAACCATGAAAAATGGTCTCCAAAACATCTAGAGCCCACCCTGGCTTCCACCCACCATTACTGCCTCTAAGTGTTTGCTGACAGTCTGCCAGGAACCTCCTGGAGGAAAAACCCCCAGGGCTGCTAAGCAGGCTTTGCATGGGTTGGGGATGGATGAATCCTTCATCTCCTTGGCTCCTTCAGGGGCTGCAGGTTCAGAGATGAGCCTGGCCACAGCGGTGACAGCTGCCAGTCATGTCATACCTTACCGTAGCCCGCCCTGCTCTCTGAACAAAGCATTAACCATGAATTGCCTTGATGCTGATCAGTCTGCTTGATACATGGGCTGTGTAGTGTTGAGCACAGGGAGGGCTGGGACAAGAGGGGGCTCAGGCTGCTCTACGGCCCTGAGGTTTTTGCCTTGGGCTGCAGGGAGATGCCTTAGCTTTGTCTCCTTCCCACTTTTGGGGCAAAGCGCTGCTTCGCTGCTGTGTTGCTGTGGGTTCTACTTTTGTCCTATCAATTCCTGGCAAAATAAAACACAGCCAACTCCAAAAAGAGCTAGATAGCAGGTGACAGCATGTGCCAGCAGTTCTTCTTTGCTGTTCCTGCCTTCTGGAGCAGTGCCTGCCTTTATCTCCCAATCTCCTTCTGGATCTCAGCTGAAAGCATGCCTCTTCTTTGCCCATACCTCTTCATTTCTTTCTGCTTCTGATACCATTTATGACTTAACTCTGTTCCTGTACTAACTCTGGTATGCCCAGATGCCCTATTTCTGCAGAAGCGGTGGCTAAAATGAAGCCAGCTTAGTATTCCCTCATTGAACTGTGGATGGAGAGTCCCTCCAACTCTGTGGCGGCATTGCTAAGGCTTTTATGTGCTTTTACCATTTTTAGTATGTTACCGTTTGAGATGCAATGCTTTCACCCGTGTTGCCCAGAACCCATAAATGCGTTGATGGAGCGAGTTGTGCAAATGGTTCATTAATTGTACACTAAGGCACAGAGAGCTGATGCGACCTCCTCCATCCCCTCTTCCTCCACTCTTGCGGTAGTGGCACTGGAGGTGCTAAGGGAGAGTTTCAGACCCACCAGCATCCTCCCCAGCCCCTTCTGGCAACAAACACCTCCCAGGGATTTGCTCCCAATGGATTATATTCCAGCATTTTGCCTGATTTTAAAACAGTAAAATACCCCACAGTCACTCAATCTCAAACACCCCAAATCTGAGGTTATTCAACCCGTAGTTGCTGTGTTAGTGCCATATCTAGCATCTCTCCTGAGCAAATGGTGAGTCAAAGTCATTGCTGTCTTACATGGCTGTATAAAGCACAGGGGTGACAACGACAAGAAGTGCTGGCATTGGTGGGAAGGACAGTTTTCAATGCATAAAGGCTACGCGCTAAAACCTGAACCTTTTCCCCTCGCTCTGTTGGGAACACTTCATTCACAGTGGATGAATGATTTGTTTGTAGTCAAATTAAGGACCAAGCTGGTCCTTTGGCTTTGCCTGTCCATTCAGCAGAGTTTTGCTTGTGTCTGGCCAGAAAGTGACTCAGTCTAACCATGACTGAGGGGCACGAACATTTCTAAAGCAAGACAGTGAGAGGAATTAATCCTTCAACAAATAGTTAGAAGCTGATATCTTGATTCAGTACCAAGCTTATGAAGTAGAGGAAACCACAGGCAGTGAGATTTGAATCGAGAGGCGATCCATGGGGACAAAATGGTTAGAAAGGGACAGGCTGTGCTGATACAACACCCAGGATAAGGACTTGACTAGGGTCCAGTACTCCTTTGAGAGCTCCGTGAGCTACCAGACAGTTTTTCAGCTGGGTAGGATCCAGATGGAGAAGCCAACGGGAGCCAAACTAATGCGTGGGTTGCTAAGGATGTCTTTCCGTTCCTATGACCCCATCTTGAAGCACAGTAATAGTTTTTGTATTGTAGTAAAACAAGTTAATTCACTTTCACAATAGCACGGGTCTAGTGTTGAGTCATTTTGGGGGTCTGTAACAAACCTGAGGCAGCTTAGGGACTGGTAATGCACGATGCGAAAGCATCCCCAGCCAGGTGGCAATGGGGTAAATTAAACTGGCCAGTGTGGGAGGGACAGATGCTGCGTGTCTGTGTGGGAGAGGAGGCTCCCTGCTGCAAGCCTTTTTGAGTAAAAGAAGCAGGAAAATGGGGACAGCATCTGCTCTGAGCAGAGATTTCTGCAAGGTCCCCTGGAGGACCCCAGTGCTGTGACTCAAAACTTAAAGGGCCTTATAGGAAATCTGCTTTGCTTAGCTGTACGTAGCAATAGCTTCCAAGAACCCCCACCCTTTCTCCCACTCGTAATAGCTTGGGGTGCATAAAACAATTTCTCATTAGCTATAAAACACCCAAACCTCAGCAGAATTACAAACAGATGGATAAACAAACCAAAATTTCGAACAACATGAGAAAAGCCCTTAAAAAGCAAAAGCAAGGCAGAGTCCTGCCCAGCCCTCAGAGAGGCAGTCCCCGCTCCTCGGCCTTGGCATCCCTTTGTCAGAGCCCAGGTGATGGAAAGTTTTGCGCACGCACCTCGGTCATCTTTGCATAAGGCCTAACTACGCCTCTCAGAGGTTAGAAATGGTTTGTTGCAGGATTAGGCTTGGTCTGAGCTGGTAATTCAAGTGCTGGGTGCAACGGGGTATCGGTGACCGCGCTGACGCAAAGAGAAAGCATGGTTTTATTCTTTTGCTCCAGGCATTAAGTTCTTGGGGCAAGGAGGGGGGAAATGTGTCTTCTGTTCCTCCTTGGGGCCCACCAAGCAGTTGGGAAGTGGCTGCTGAGAGCACATGCGGGAGGGAGGAAGGCTGAGACCTGCTGTAGCAAAGCCCTAAATTTGGGCACACCCCTAAGTCTCTTCTCCAACCCTGTGGTGATTATTCTCTCTGTTCTTCTCTGGCCCTTTATGTAAAGAGGGCCTCTGTTCCTTAGAAATGTGCATCATCATTTCCTGCTGCTCTAATGGATGGAGATTTTGTCATGAAAGGATGTGGGTTTTGTTCCCATCATCAGTGGGAATTTCTGAAAAATAGCATTAAAATTGATGGCAGCTCCACATTAAGCACAGCAGGGTTGCTCTTCCCAGGAGCATTCAAGAAATCTATAGCCTGCATCCGGCTGGGCCAGCAAGTACGATCACAGCTCCTTACTCAGAGCCACTGCACATCCTGGTGAAACACCTCCCTCAGCTTTCCCCGCTAACGCTGGGCAAATGCCTGCCAGGGATGCGGCTGGCATCAAGGACTAACTCCAGTATCTCCCCCGTTTTCTATCTGATGGGAAATAGCGGTGCCTGCCCACGTAACTTTGTAATCACCCCGGCTCTTTGCAAGATCAAGAGAGGGGACCACTGGTTCTTCGAGGGGTCCCTGCCCCCCAGCCACAAGCCTCATCCTCTCTGTAATTGCAGACACTGTCAATCATTTTCTGCCTCTGAGCTAGTTCCTTCTTTTAGTTAGGCTACTGCAATAGTAGATGGCAACTGCAGCCTTTTGTATAGGGTTGTTTTGTCTCGTTCAGCTTTTATTTCAGGGCAGCAGCTAATTTCTTCCCTCTGTGTAGATCTGCCCATGGAAGCCCCTACGGAAGTCAAACCGCTGGCTGGCTTGAAGGAATTTCCATGGGGTTGAAGTCAGGGGCTGGGATGTGACCCGTTGCTGTGAAAGTTGTTTGAGGTTCACAAGCAGGCGGGGTGGGAAGGGCGTGCACTGAACACACGTGAGCTGAGCTTGTCGGCGCTGGTGGAGCCTTTGGCTTCTTGCTACAGTGGTGCGTAAGGGACCAAACATGAGAAAAAGACTGCGGGATCCGAGAGAGGAACCGAAACCAGAAGAGCTGGATTCTAGTCTTGGCTCTGTGATGAACTCAGTGCGCTGCACTGAGTGTGTCATTTAAGGTCACCTCTTTAAAAGAAACAGCTTCTAATCTGGGGAGTTAGGTCAGGCTCTAACAGCGTGATTTTCAGAGGCGGTGAACTCCCACTGCTTGGAGTTGGCTACTTGGAAACGTTTTAAAGGGCAATTCCTCAAGCTGTGACTTCAAGTGCCCCTACACTAGAGGCTGCTCATGGACAATTTTTGTATCTCAGCTTCAAGGTGAAAAATGTGGCTAGTGATGGTTGCCTTCAAAAGATGGCGGAGAATGAACCCATATTCCTGATTGCTTGAAGTTCTCCACAGAGGTTGGACTCTTTGGACCGTTACTAGACTTGAGCTCGGCGGGAGGTGTGCGGTAACTCACAACAGGGAGGAATAGCATCTCCTAGCAATCTCTTACTAATGACAGCTGGGATTTTCCATGGAGCTTGAGTTGTTTGTGCACTTAACTCCCACTGCAATTTATGAGCGTTTGGTGTCTGCTCCTTTTCAGGTCTTTGGAAAACTGCTGCCAAAATCCACCAACTGAATTTTCTGTGAGCAAAATGCATGTGCCACTCGAAATGCAGCCAGTGTACCATGGTGATGAGCGTGTTAAGAAAAACCCCATGGAGTGAACTGATCTCTTGGATCAGTTCTGCACATGTTCATTTAATTGCAGAGAAAAGTAAGAAGTTTCTCCGTTAGGCAGGGAGCAGCTCTCTCGCTGGAAGGCCCCCATGGATGACTGGGTTTTGAGGCTGAACTCAGCCAAAGGCAAAAACTCGTTGGTGCTGCTGGGCTACACGTGCCAAATCTCCACGTGCCGTTCCACGCTCGATGCAGGCAGATCTGGCTGGTGCGGTCCATGTCACTGCACCTGCCGTTGGGATAAATCCAGCCCCAGGCTCCTCCACTGCTCAGCTGGCTCTGGTCAACGTGAAATAATGTGCTTGGAAACTTCTCCTGAGGTACTTTTTACAACCAGAGCAGCCTTCTCAGTTGTTTCCTTGTGAATTGGTTTCACCACCTCCTAGGACCTGTTTTGCACAGCGCTGGCTGGGCTGCTCTGTGTGTTGGCCTCTGCAGAGTCTGTCTGGCCATTTGATCTCAGTGCGATGGGTCACTTCTGGAGCATAGTCCATGATGAGTATGTCAGCTCGAGGGAACCATAAAGAAACTAAGAGTTCAAGCAAACAAAACCTGGAAGCTTTGATAGAGTAAGGTCAGTGGAGACACCCCCTCCGTGGCAGGACATTGTGTTTTTTGAGACTGGGCTGCTTTGCCTGGCTGGAGATCTCTGGCACATCAGACTTTGCAATGGACTCCTTCATTGAGCTGGGTGTTGAGTCTGTTCCTGCTGAGGGAAGCAGCTTAGACTCCGGGTAAACCAGGAGGAGGTGTTCGATGCAAACACAGTTGTTAACCAATGCACAGCGCACGGGGAGCACATCAGATGTCTCTTATGTTTCTAGACCAATGCCTCCTCCCTCTCTGCTCAGAATCCAGCCCGTGCAGGGCACAGGAGGACGGAGTGTTTCCTAGAGAAACTGCAAAGAGTCTTCAAAACCGCGATATCCACCTCGGGCAGGGAGTTTGCTTTGATTCACTTGCTGTCCCTGGAGCAGCTGCCACACTTATTCCACAAATGGGGAGATTTCAGCTCTGTCTGAATCCTGACTCGCGTTGCATTGTCCCAGCTGATAGATGTATCTGGACCTTATGATGCCCAGCATGGGATTTGTTTGCTTCCCTTATTGTTCAGTTTGGGACGTTTGGGACTGATTCTCACAGGCCGGGGTTGCCAGAAACCTGGTGGAAACGAGGTTTCCAAAACGCCTCTTGCCTTTCAGTGCACAGCAGGCCTGAGGCTTTAGGGACCTGCCCCACCATTCCGGTGGCATTTCCCCATCTTGAGCAGGGCGTTGTACGGCAGAGGGTCCTATCCAGAACAGCCTGGTTTACTTGGTCAAATATTGGACTGAGAACCATTTCTCCACCTGTGAAGTGGGACAAATGGCCTTTCATCTCCTTCCTAAAACCCTGAGAGACCTGCCGGCATGCAACACTACTGCAAGCGAACCCTTGCTGTTAACATTTAGCATGTCCAAATATTATTTCATCCCTGTACTGCAGCCCAGCCGGCACGGGAGCCAACAGAAACGTGGCTACAGGACAGCCACAGCGGCGTGGGGAGGGCGGGAGGCTTGCCGGGATGGGGCAGGCTTGCAGCCCCCATCTCGCAAATGTCACGTTTGCAGCCTGGAAGGTCTGCACTCTGTGTGTATGGCTTGGCCCTGCTTAGTCTTCCACAAGCGCCGACGTGTTGAATGGTCTCGGTGCAGCACGTGCGAAGGAACAAACTGGAAACAAATGCTAACCTCTAAGACTTCACCCCCCGAATGCGCCAGCTCAAACAATCCAGGCCCTCCTGGGTCTCGTGGCCTTTTAATTTGTCTTCTTGCTCGCAAACCAAGTTGACTTCTGTCAGAGAAGATAAATGTTGTCTACAAAGCTCAGATAAGAATGATGAAATCTGTCCTTTTCCGAGGGCTTTGCAGAGGTTTTGGGGGATGCAGATGGAAAGTCGGGACTAGACTTGCCAAGAACACAGAGACTGATCAAGTACACATTAAAGGGAGTTGTATTGGTTGGGGAAAATGGATGTGAAACCCTTTATTTCTAGGTCGTTTCCTTATTTCCATTCCAGTTTGACTGCGGTCGAGCGGTCTTTCTGCATGATTGGTTAAGTGTAGGCTGTGCCGATACACTCTGGTCATGCAAGTTTTTGAAACGCAAGGGCAGATCCTGCAAAGGTCTTTCCTTGGCTAACGGGAAGCTGCGTGTGCTGGCCTCCATCCAGTTCAGACAGGGCTAGCGTCCATTTCATGAAACACCACCAAAACCATCAGCGCTAACACACACCCTTGCCGAAAGCCTCAGCAAAGAGGCCAAGGTATGTCCGAGCGATGGAGTCTGACCCGAGCACTTACCAGGAGTGGGGTTTTCCCCAGAAACCGGATTTTGGATAGAGATGGACAGGTGGACATATGCAGAGTCAACGCTGGGATTTTGCTGCAAGTAGGGGAACACGTCTTGCTTTTGCCCGTGCTATCTCTTGTCTGAAGACGCAGACCTTTGATCTCCCGAGCTGTTAGAATGCAGGAAGAGAGGTACTGTGCTGCCCTACGGGGCTGTTGCTCCCCTCTTAGCTGTCCCATGTCGGGAACGTGCTCAGTGTCAAGACAGGTGGAGGCTGTGGCAGCTCTGCACCCCAATCGTGGCTGCATCTAGCCTGGATGCACCCTGTTCACCAGCAATAAATTTGCTTAAAACTCTTAGGGAGCCCTGCTTAGGGAGTGTAGGTGGTGCGAAACATGAAATTTCCCCAAAAAAGGTGCAAAATGCTGTGTGGCAGCCCTAGTTCCCCTGGCTTCTTTAAAAGCACAGCTCTTTATTTATCTGCTCGGAAGTTTCTGAAAGATGCTGTTTGAAGTCTCTGCCTTTTTATGTATTATGCAGGAATTTGGCTACAGGAAGTCTTAGTTCTTTCACGTATTTTGTATCAAAATCCCTTTATAGACCAAATAATTATTTTTCCGTGGTAGAGAGACTATGTATGACCCATACACAGCGAGACAGATTGCTCCAACCTGTTCATGCTGCTGAAAGGAACTGAAAAGACAAGTCTGTAGCTTTTCTATTAAATTCTCAGGCTTCTACTGTTTTTCAGGGACGTTTTTCAGAGGAGAGGAGACAATTCTTAGCAAAGCTTTCTGCTTGCTGCCTGGCATGCTGGCTTCGTCCATCTCAGAGCATCACCGAGGTGTTCAGTGGTCAGAGCATTGAGTCTATGGCCCTGTAGTCACCTTCGTTGGCCCTTAAGGCAGAGACCTGCAAAAAATTCCTGTGGTTCCTGAACTCTCAGCCTCTCAAGGAGTTTTCCACCTGCGGTGAGTCTGTTTGCTCCGTGCTTAAAAGCAGACCTCACATCGGCAGTGGTTAAATCCAGCATTCACAGCCAGCAGCTGCTGATGTTCCTATCCCGCCCAAGACAGGCTGATAACCAGCTCGGTGAGTGTGTTATCATCAAACCCACTGACATCGAAGCGATGGCGATGAATGCTCGGGCTGCTGGAGGAAGCGAGCGAAAGGGAGAGAGAGCCTCTTGTCCTCCGTGTGGTACACATGGGCTTGATTAGGGATGTGGTCGCTGGGGTGTTGCAGCTTGGGGAATGTGACGTGCCCCGTGTAGACAACCGCAAGCTGCAGATGCTGCCCTCCCTGCGGCAACCAAGGTGCCAAAAGGAGCGAGGGCAAAGGTAATTAGTTGCAGGGAGATGGGATGACAAGGGGGTGGAAGATAATGATACATTTTTAATTTCAACATCACATTAAACGGAAGGAGAAATCTTCCCGTCCCGGCTGCTTGTTCGCAGTTCTGCGTCGTGCCGTTGCTGTCGGGTTCTGCAGAGGCCAGCAGGGACCCAGATGTCTCTGGGAGAGAAATCCCAGAGCAGCTCTACCTCTTTGAGGGACTGCAAATCCCAGCTGGCTTCGTCTTCTGGGCCTGCACGGTCATTTACGCTGAGTGGAAAGGGTGGTAAGTTACAAGGTGGCTTTGCAAGGCTGGAAGATCAGAAGGCAAGTTCCTGACTGCCTGTTACAGGAACAGCTTGGCTTTTTCAACGTCAGACTTTGGGAGGCAGTGAGTTTGCTGGCCCACAGGCTCCGGTACGTTTCAAAGGGAGTAGACAGAAATAAAACACACTGTGGTGACATTTAGTTAAGTGGCAAGGAATGCACCGTGGACATTTCTCTGCATCAGCGTTGCTCTGGGTTTCCCGTGGGGGTGGCTGTTACGAAAGTCCCCTTGCCAGTGTCCCTTGGGGGAGACACAGCTTGTGGGGTGGGGGAACAGTATTCCCAGATTGGCAGGCTGGAGCAAGCTGGTCATCCCTGGATCTTGTGGCCTCTGCCCAGCCACAGTCACTGCAAGGCTTTGTAAGTGAAAGCGTGACATCCATTTTATCCTTTGCCCATTTCCACAGGGGCACCTGACCAATACTGTGGTTAAACGCTTAACCTCAGATGCTGAAGAGGAAAATCCCTCTAAGGCCAGCCTTCGGTGCGCCAGGTCTGGTTTGCAGAATTAAGCATCTGTCTCTTCTGCTGCAGACAGCTTGCAGCTTTTCAAATCGGAGCCCTGGCTATGAGGATTTTGAACGTGCACCTGGAAAAACTGCAGAAGCATTATCCCGTACCAAAAGAAGTCATTGCGTCTCTCTGAATCTGGCAATTACTTTTTCCACCCTTCAAATCTATCATGCTTGATAGCTGATTGCGAGCAATCAAGGCGCTTACAGGCTAGCAAGTTACCGCCTGTCAAGTGGCTTGTAGACCGCTGGCGTCCTGCTGCACGGTGTTTCTTTCCGCTTACAGTGGCTCGGGAAGGATGTGTCCAGCCCGTTACCGCAGCTCAGCTGATGGATGAGAGCTGATGAAATCATAGTCCCAGGACACTGGTAATCTGTGCATCTCCCGAGACAGATTTCAGAAACTGCTGGACAGAATTGCCACCCTGTTTCCATTAGAGACAAAAGGCTTTAAACTCCATAAGGACTCAATTTTTTATTTTGCAAACAGTACAGTATTTATCCCCTTGACCAATAGTTGTAATTACCAAGGCCTGATGCAGGGAGCCAGGTTCAGTTTTGCTTGAACTGTCAGTGCTGTTGGGAAGCCAGGACTTTCAGTGTGTGCCTCTATCTGCTGACCTTCATCGTGCGCTAACATGTGCTGAGCAGATCCGCAGCCTCACCCGCACAAAGTGCATTGTGACCTCAGTTAAGAAAACACTTGCTGTAATCGCCTGCAGATCTGCCGCTGTCTTTGATCAGTTTAAATATTGGTTTATCTTATGATATAAATATGTAAAACATCCATTTGTTTTCGTGCGGGATGCAAATAAATCATTGCGTAAGTTTATACATGAGCTAGGAAGTGAGGGGGGGGGACATGCAGCGATGGGTTCATAACTCATGAGTCTCCACCTCTTTGAAGGTCATTACTTCACGAACATGCCGTTTCTCTTTTCAGCCAGCCCCTATTTTGCATTATTCAAATGGTCCTTGTCGTCCACGGACAGCTCTGCCCTGCCGGAGGAGCGTGTTTCCAGCGGAGCGGTGATGCCCGCGTGTGCATGGTGCCACTGCCCTCTCGTGGGTGCAGTGCCCGTCCGCCCGCCCCGCTCCCACCTGGCTCTCCCCAGCACTTCAAGCTTCAAACTCCTCCTGAGACCACGCGGAGGGACTCGGCAGATCTGGTGGTCATCTCCCAGCCCTGCCACAGGCCCGCCGGCTCAGCCCCGGCCACGTTCAGCTCATTCCCACCGCTTTGCTTGTGTCCGCATGTGTGTGCCAGGAATAATTAATTAGACTGCAGCCTCAGCACTGCCAAGGATTTTTATTATTCTCTTAATCCTATGGCTGTTTTCCAGTGTTTCCCTGCAGAATATGCCCGGCCCGGACATCTCTTGTGTGCTGTGGTCCTGGCGGGGTGTAGTCCTCCATCAGCACAGCTCTGCTGTAACTCACAGGCGCTGCTCACGGGCTTCGCAAAGAGGTGACCCTGCAGCGTGGACCCACTTCCCCGGGGACGGCCACATGCGATGCCGCTCTGCAGCTGGAGGATACGGTTAAGCCCCTCCGAAAGCAACAATTCCCACATGTTGTAAGATCGGCTTTCCAGCGGGGAAGTTGTTTAAAGCATTGTTAGCGGGATGGCGTTACAGAGATTAAGCCGAGTCCAGAACTCAGCGTCTCCTCCTTTGTTTCAGGCTTTGTGTAGCACTAAGCTGGTGTCAGCTGGGCTTCTGCTGCTGGATCAAGCCCTGCTGCTGATGGTCATTTAATGGGAAATCGGAATTTGGGCTTTCTCCTTCTGAGGCGCCGAAGAATCAGCTTTATCCGCTTGTTCCCAACCCAGGCATAAACACCCCCCATATTTAACATGTCAGTGAACAGAAACTCTTGCCAAGAGATTTAGTAAAAACTATAAAAGCACATAATAATTGATGATTCGGGAATCTTGTCCGTCAAGCCATAAAATACGCAAATGAACGTTCACATTTCTTCCGTATCTAATGAAGAATCAGGGTCTCACGCCAGTCATGTTCTCCAACATTCTGTTAGCGCTTTCCCGAGAGAGAAGGGATTTTGTGTAGTTCTTCTGTCTTCATTCCTACTTGTGCCTTTATATTCCACCTTCCTTAAGGCCTTATATTTTTCCTCGTTGTTAGAGGATTTTCCATTTCTTATCCTAAACGCTCTGCTGGTGGGCAGATCCCACCCAGGAGGTGGCTCCATTTTGGGGCAAAGCAATGCCTGTGTTCACATCTTCCTAAGCAATAAAGCAATTTCAGTGAAGAACATGGGTATAAAAGAATATTAATCAATATTTTACTGCTGTCACTTCTGCCCACAGATGTCCTGTAAAAGAGAGTATAGGGAGCAATCCCAAGATAAGATATGGTGCATAAAATAGTGCAACATGATTAATGAACCTTTTGTCCTGGTGAGCGAGATAAAATATCTAGTGCTATTGCCCCATGCTAACAGCATTTATATCACATTTTAAATATTTTTTTCTTATTTCAGAGGTATTTCACTATCTGTCTTTGTTCAAGGGCAGATGAGAAAGGAATGATGCAAACACTGAAATTTGAAATCTTCCCCACCTTAATTTTATTCTTAGATCACAGAGATCCTTTTGCTGCTTGCTTGTTTGTTCCATTTTCTCACCTTTGCAGACTCCAGAGTTGGAAGAAATCCACATCAATTACTGACACCCCCCCCTTCTCCACCTCACCAAACCTCCCGCATCTCAAGCAATGCATCTTATCTCCTGGCTGCCACTGCTGACAGGTCTGGAGGCTGTCCCTGAGGCCACAGGCAGCACAGCTCTGTCAGGCGACCGGGAGGGAGAGGTGGACCCGTACCAGAGTTTTGTAATGCCGCAAAGCGAATTTCAGCTGGAAAGCAGAGGGGAACGGGGCAGAGCACCCAGGGCATTTCTCAGGTCATTTAAACTGGTGATGGGGTGGGGGAGTGCGAGAAGACTCTCGCACAAGAACAAGTCTTATGAGGAGCGGCTGAGGGAACTGGGGTTGTTCAGCCTGGAGAAAAGGAGGCTGAGGGGAGACCTCATCGCTCTCTACAACC
>NW_008795126.1:336332-351382 GCF_000699145.1 Aptenodytes forsteri | reverse complement strand
GTAGATGAGGCGCTTAGGGACATGGTTTAGTGGGTGGTGGTGTTGGGTCAATGGTTAGACTCGATGATCTTTGAGGTCTTTTCCAACCTTAATGATTCTATGATTCTAAGATGCTGGGTTGTAGATGGGCAGAGCTTTGGCGCAGGCACAGGCGTGAGCTTGTGAAACTCCCTGTGGCTGGTGACTGAAAAAGGCTTTTCTCCTCCTCTTCCTCCTCCAGCTCAACTTTCTCTTCTCGTTCTTTCCTTTCAATTTTACTGCAGCTCACCCAAAGGAAACCCTTGCAAGTATGCGAGACGTGTCAGGCAGGTGCTGGGATTGCTTCTTCTGGGACAAAATTCCCAGGGGAGACAGTGGATACAGGGCTGGGAGGCTTAAGGCACTGCCTAAAAGTTACGAGAGCCCCGAAGTCGCTGACCGTGGGAGCTGAGAACTGCCTGGGCTTTGGTGGGGGGTCCCTGCGGCTGAGGGTCCCCTGAAGTGGGCGTGGTGATGGGGACAGACAGGACAGAGGTGTACAAAGGTTAGTGGGCAGCATCATCTCCTGGGATGATATCCCCATCTCCAGTGGCCATGTGACAGATGAAGCTTTCTGGGAGACACTTTCCCATCTTTTGATGTACAGAGGCTTGTATTTACGTAGAAATTTGGGTTACACTGATGCTGCCTGGAAGGCCTGCCTGTGTTGCGTGAGCCATGCTGAGCAGCCTCACCACGCAGCAGTTGCCTGCGCAGGGGCTTGGACCGACCTGATTTCCACTGCCAGTTGCAAAACTGTGGTGTAAGAAAAATCTGATGACACCAGCGTTATGTTCCTCCCGTAAAGACTGGCTTGCACCGTGTCCAAAATGAAATGAAATACAGTGCTGCAGTGGCACTGTTTGACCTTTCCCATTTTCTGGGTATTGAGTTTTATTTGAATTTCAACCTTTCCCCCGCTGTTTCTTGGCTCTCTCTCAGCAAGCTGACAGATATTTGCTCTGCATGGAAATCCGCCCCACCTCAGGTGCTTGCTGCTGCCATTGAACTGAACGGGAGCCGCTGCCTTCGCTTCACATCTGTTCCTGATACCACTGCAGACGAGGGTCTTGCGGAGGGCGGCATCCCCCCCATTAGGAGGAGTTTTGGATGGTGCAAACCTCCCTGCTATTGGCTTTTTCACATGGAATTCACGCTGAATTCTTGTCAAGCGATTAGCACAAATCTATGGCATTCTCCTTGCAAGATGAAGCTGTTTGCCTATCAAAGACAAAAATGTTGTATTTCCCGTGTCTGAAGCATTTTCTCCAAACTGTACTGTTGTAGAGCAAGTTGTATTTTTCAGCTATGTCCACCGATTTTCCTAATAGACAGTCAGACCTAGCTGGTTGACTGCAAATGCCATTTCCTTCAATTTTGGCAGATTTTACAAAGTCAAATCAGCCTCCAAGCACATAAGCAATGAGCTTGGCTTCTCCTCTGTAAGGTTAAGACTGAAATTGGGACAATTTATAGCAACATTTCCTGCTGGGGAGAGTGGCACCACTTTTACAACCATTCAATACTTCTTGGACTTCAGGGAGTTTACTCCCAATTTATTCCATGCTATGTGAGGTGAGAGTCAGGCCACTAAAGGAAGATAAACATCTTTAAAAATGTTTGCTGCCTGCTTTGATGAAAGGAATGTAATTGCTAAAAATAAATCTAAAGTGGAAAAAATAAGACTATTTTTGGAGAGGTGGGAAGGACACAACAAAGCCAGGGACAAAATCATTGTCTGCCAGCAAAGGAAAGCAAGGTGCAGAGACGGTGATGTCTGTGGCGAAAAAAAAAGTGATTTGACAGATGAAAAGCAGGAATTTGCGGTTGCCCACGGTTTGTGGAGTAGGTACGTTCGCAGATTCCCAGGGTTTCTGGCTGGAAGTTGCCCATCGCTGATCTTTGCCGGGGGCTGGCTTCTCCTAATGATCTCCAATGCGCTGTGCCTGGGGATTTGCCTGGCATGTGCGTAGCTGATTTTGGAACCAGCCATCCATCCATCATCTCACTTAGGGTAACTACGATCAGCACCCTGCAGCCTTCCGGCCCCGGCTGCTCTCCTGTTCTCGCTTTCCATCAAGTGGATGGCAAATCCTTATTTTAGGTGGCTAATTAAAACGCATGGATTTATAGCCGGCGCTGCTGACGTGCAAACCTAGACAGGGAAAATATTCTTAGCCAGTGCTTGCCAGGCTGGCTGGGGTCTCCAACTCGTGGGTGACCTGATGTGCGGCTCGGGAACACACAGCAGCCCCACGTTCTCAACAGGGTTCCTACAATTGCAGCTCAGCTGCATTGCTGCCGTAGTATTCTGGGGCACTATAGCTGTCCCTGCTCAGTGTCCGCTCTCCCATGAAATATATGTTTGTATTTAGTGATGGTTTTAGCACTCACTAAGCGGTGGCCTGCTTCTCCTGAGTCGGGACCATTTTGGGATAGCTGGGATCGTCTTGCCAGCGCTGCTTTTATCGCCTCGGGGGAGTCCATAGCCTGTCTCTGCCTCCTTCTCCCCAGACTGTGGCTATTAACAGTGCAAAAATACTGCCTATGTGGGCAAAAGTAGAATGGAGGAGGAAATCTTGTCCAATAGTGAAAATGTTGGGTTGGATGTTAGCACTGAACTTAATCCTCATAAAAGGCACAATCTTTAAAAAACACCTGGAAAAGAAGTGCAGGATGAAAGATCCCCCTCTCCACGGGAGAGGCATAACGGATTTCTTAGGCTGGGATGGCATTAAGTGTAACCTCGTAATTTGTGTCATAGTAAGTAGAAAAGATCACTGCATTACCAACTTTCCTGTATGAATGCAAACCCGTCATCTTTTTCACAAGAAAAATGGATGGGGACCCTGTTTGCTATCTTGGAACGGAGAAAAGGAAGACGAAATGCCATGCTGATTCCCAAAAGTGTCATTTTAAAGTGTCTAAAGGGTGAGGAATTCCTACCAACCTGCAGGATTTTGCGCTCCCAGATCCTCTGAGGGGGTTTGAAAATCTGCGCTCCACAACGACTGTGCCTGAAATGGTTGGGAAATTCGATTAATACTTGCACAGGTAGCTGTTCTAAGTATTTACGCAGTACACCTATCTCGATGGTACGTAAATACTCCGCAGGGTTTAGCAGCATGATTACAGCTGACCTGCCAGGGGCAGTCATTCCCTTTACTATTTTCCTATAGGTTGTGTCTAGGCCGTTGAATCTGAGCCCATTTTCTGCAAGATTTCGTTTGAAATTCAGAGTATGGTCCTGCTCATGTCCCACATGACCAGATAGGTGTGGGACAAAATTTCAGGAGCAGAACCTGTGGTAATGTGACACCACCCCCCACCCCCCCCAAATAATTTTTTTTTAAATATATGTTTTTAAATTTACTGTTGGGCAGTATTTTGTGCTGAGAATTAATTTTTATTATAGCTGATTTATAACCCCATGAAAATGGGCTTTGGTCTCAGAAAAAAATGCATACACTGCAAATACCAGAGGTGTGCTATCCAGTTTCCACACAGCCCTCCAGCATTCATATATAGCATATTTGTAGGGGTGTCACAGCTGGCTTTCTCTTGGCCATATTTTGCTGGGGAACTAGGAATCTTGGCAATTCTGAATTTTGTTGCTCTTCCAAAAGCAGAGTCGACACCGTTACTGTGTGGTGAAAGGTTTCTCCATAGGAACTCCATCTCATAAGTTAGTCTGCAAACGCAAGGCTGGAGAAGAGCTGTCGTTCTCTGCCTTCCAGAAATAGCATTTCCCTGTGTGATTGCTCAGGGTCCTGCTTCTGCGTTTTCCGCACGCCCACAAAGTCGTTGGGGTCAGCACAGCATGCGAGGTGCAGGAAGAGCATGGTCTGACGGAGGTGGTCAGGAGAGCGGGCTGGTCGCATGGTTGCAGTGAAGCTTTGCAAGGAGACTTCTTGCAAGGGGAATTAAGTGTTAAAGCCAAACCGAGCCACCTCTCAGAGTCCTGCGGATGTATAAATACCTCCTTTAATATAAATACATGGACTGGCTCACCTCTGGGTCACAGGAAAGTTCGTTTCAAAAGTAGTAGGCCCAGCTATAGTGGCTGCGTGTCTTTTAAGCAAGACTGCAGTTCCTGTAAGGCATCCTGGTACTGATGCGATTGAGCGACTTGATGAGTAATTGTAGTGACTTGGGAGCAGCCAGAGCGGGTCCTTGGTGGCAGCAAGGCGGGAGCAGGGGGTACCCCAAACCCCGTAGCTGCCTCCACCCTGCAGTTTTTCCATGAGGTTGCAGGAGATGCTGGTTGTCCAGGCACCTCTTGGATTGCAGTTTGCTAGGGAGTAAAGAGAGGCTTTGAGAAGCAACCCAGGCTCAAAGGCTGTGTTTGGGATGAGATGAAGGCAGCTGCGTTTGATAACTTCCATCCCCTGCTGTCAGGGCCCGAGCTTCCACACTGCAACATGCTCAGTTAGCGATGCTCACCTCTCCAGGACACGGAATACAGGCAGCTGTTTTTACACTTATCCCTGGAGAAGAGGAAGCAGCATAGGTGGAAGAAGGTAGAAGAGAAACGTGCCTATTCCCCACGCGGTAGTTTGGCAGAGAAAAGACACGCTTCGGCTGCAGAGGCAGTGCGCTCGCAGCTGCTGATCGTAAAGGATTTTACAACTGATAAGCAGTGAAACTGCTCGTTGCCCATGGAGTAGAGCGTGTTTGCACTGAGGCACGGGGTAGACGCGCATGGTAACACCTGCAGAAGGATCTGCGTAAGGCGACCTTATAGCCTGAGGCTGTGCTCCATCTGCGGGATAAACCCAGGCAATTTCACGAGTTACCGGTTCAGGAGGTTAACGGCGCTTGTCCTTTCACTGCAGGAAAGCAGTGGCTGAGCTCCTCCAGCACCAACCCATTGCTGCTAGGAAATGCTTTAGATGGAGCTCTCTCGTCACTCACAATGGATCAGTCCCTTTTTTCCCCCCTTTTGGAGGGGGAAAAAAATAACCCCAAACCAGAAAACTGGAAAATTTCAGTTTGCAGAGGCCGCAGCCTGGCTCCGGGGGAGATGCTGTTTGCAAGCCTGGTCTGCTGTGCAGGCTGAGCTCTGCGCTGAGGCAGGACCAGCACGTCCCTTGAGCAAGGCTTTAACCAGCACCCTTGTTTGGGTAAAAAAAAAAAAAAAAAAAAAAAAGTGGCTTATTTAGGCTGCAAACAGACAGAGCTTTTGATCATTAGAAATCATTTAAACTCAGCTCCGTAGCCTCTGCGTGCAGATGGGGGTATGTGCCTGGCCTCACCTTGAGCATAAAAACTAAATAAATAAGAAAGTGAAGGGTTTAACGCGACCACATCCAGTAGCTCAGTACATTTCACATTCCGTGCTGCCTGTTGTTTGCTCACACTCACAGTATTGCTGGCCCTTGCTTTTAATAAGTTGTGACCTGGCTTCCAACCTTACAAGGCTGGTTTCAAGATTATGAGGTCTCATATGTCTAATAAAGTTGGGGTTCTTTTCCTCTACCCCCTCCTGTTGTTTTTTTTAATTTAAGAAGCACTTTGCTGTCATTTTGAAGTTCTCTCTGCAGCCCTATACATTAAAAACTAAGTCCTGGATTTTAAGCAGTAATTACTAGAAGTTAATTATTGTGCATTCCTGTGATTCAAAGCACTTGGACTTAGGGAGAAGCGCTGATAGCACGGGATACGCAGTAACGCAGCGAGAGCTGCCAGCACTGCCTTTCTATACATTCCGGTGTCTGAGCTTTCCTCTCCCTTTTCCAGTGGAAACTTAACCTTCAGCTTCTCAACTCTGCAGACTTTTTTGCTGTTGAGACACTACCACGTACTTGAAAGCCTGTCTCTCCTTCCCCCAAATCAGCCTCCGGTTTGATGGCAGATTAACGCGGGTGGTGGTGGTAAAGGGGGGATTAGGATCAGATTTTTCTTTCTCCGTTGGGCAACTTGTTGCACTGTCCCAGGGCACTGACGCTTGCTGTAATTCTGGCTGGAGTCAAAGGTGCTGGCTCTGTCTTGCTTTCCTTTAGCCCACAACTGAAAAGCCAAGCATAGCTCTATACTTCTTGCATCCTGGTCTGGTGTTGGGGTCGGTGTATAAATGCATGCACTCCCACGGCATCCTCTGGAAGGACTGTCGTAGCTTTTAGCAGCATATGTGATGAAGACACCCACCCCTTTTAGCCAGGGTTTGCAGAAGTGTTTGCAAGAGCCCCTCGCTTGCGTGATGTGCAAGGGGCTCTGGGAGCTGCTCTGATGTTGGTTAGGCTCCCAGAGCAAAGCAGCTATGACAGAGGAGGAAATCATCTGTACAGAGAATAGACAGGGAGCACCGCTGAAAAACAAGTCCTGAAATGACTCTTAGGAGTAGGTGCCCATAGGCACGAGAGCAGCCAGGCTCAGCGGTGCTCTGCAGGACGTACCAGCCCTTGCTTTCCTCCCGGCAGAGAGCTCTGCCGCTCCCCCGGCTGCCGGGTGGCCTGGAGCTCCCCAGGTGGGGCAGTCAGTGGCTGTGGGCAGCTGAAAGAGATTAATGGGGTGGGAGAGCCCAGCCCAGCCCGGCTTCCCCACCTGGCAGCAGGTTTGAAACTACCCATAAGTACTGGTTCCCCTTTCTGAGGCTGGGGTGAATTTCTGGGGAAGATGCTGCCTGGAGCTGGGGTTTTATTTCTCATTTAATAGCTTGCTAAGGACAGTAAGGGAGTTGGAGGATGGGTGGTGAACCTCCCCTTCCTGGGGGGCTGCACGGGTCTTCCTGACCTCCTGGATTTTGGGTTGCAAGGTGCTATGTTTGGGCTGATGCTGACCTTGGAAATTTTGCCACCTCTTCTGGGACCTGGCTGGACCCCTGGGTATCTTCCAGCGTTGCACTTTACCCTCCTGAGCAGCAGCCTCTGAGCTCAGCAGGTTAGTGAGGTGTCTCTCTCCTCTGTGTCCCTGAATTGCCTTTATTTGATATTAATGGCTTGTGATTTACTGGTGTGGGTGGGTGGGTGGAAGGCTGAACTGTGGTTTGGTTTAGCTCCCTCTTGGTTCGGTTATGCTACTGTGCTGCCTGCTCTGAGTTAGGAGAGATTATAGCTGTCTCGGATGCAAAGCTCGTCTTGTTCCTTCCCCCTCTTGTTTTGAGCGATGTTTGGTGCCAGTCTTTCAGCCCTGGGGCTGTGAAGTCTCAGAATATAGAAGCTGTTCTGGTTTCAGAGGAATATTCCATAGTAGCAAAATAGCTCTCAATTTTCCTCTCTGTTTCTCCCAAAGCCTCATCCCTTTTGGTCCTCTCTCTTCAGTGTCATCAAAAGGTATGTCTGTATGTTATTTCTTACAAGTCCCTTTTTTGTAGCTTTCAAATGTTGGCAGGTGGATGTACCAAGTGTCTTGCTTTTACTGTGCTAGATGTTGCTGTTATTCTCTTCTGTTCCTCTCCTTGTGAACCTGTAAGCTTGCCTGAGGGCAATGCCCCCCTGCAATCTTAAAGAATTATGTGATGTCTCCGGTATGCACCATGTTACCTTCTGCTTCTCTGCTCTCACCTGGAGAGCGCTAACTTTCTTCCACTAAAAATTGTCTTTTGTGTGTTGCGATAAGGGAAAAAAAAAAAAAAAAAATAAAAATTGTCTTTTGTGTGTTGCGATAAGAAAAAAAAAAAAGTGCAAACCCTTACTGCCCTTTGTGAAAAGGATGACTTTTGTTTGATGTCTTCCCTCCACACCGCTGTATCTTGTGGGGAGCTGGAGTGACCCTGTCCCAGGCTGCTGTGACCTGCTCTGCATCAGCTTTCTCTGTTCCTCGGTCTCCACATCTGGAAAATGGGAACAAAAAGGCCTTTTGTTCTCTCTGTAGTAAAGTCATTGTGAACTGTGGATGAAAAGCAGCTTCGAGGTCTGATCCAAAATCTTTGAAAGCTGTCTTGAAAGACTTCCATGGATTTAATGCTCTTTGGAGTAGATGCTGTGATGTGTGCTTCACTTTCATTTAAAAGTCTTGCTTTCCCTACCCAGCTGAGCGTCCTCTCGTTGCAGCTGCAATCACTTGAGAGCATCACCACCAAACACCTCATAGACAATTGAGTAATGAACTCCCTTGGGCTGTGTGCTGAACAGATGCCTTCACCTTTTTGGTCTAATTAAAGAAAAAATTGCCATGTGCCTTTTCAGATGGGATCGTTATCAGAGTGCCCCAACTTTCTGTTCCAAAGTGAATCTTTCCAACGCTTCGTAAAAAGAAGAGAAAAAGAAAGGGGGGGGGAGGGGAAACAGGACCAAACCCCAAAACCGTGCTTGTCTATAAGTTTATATATGTCTATGTTTAACCCTTGGCAAGAGGGCACGGGGCTCTGTGAAACCCAGGTCCTGATTCACCGGGTATCTCCTATAAAGTATTGATCATTATGACTTGATTAAGCCTGAAAATCAATGTTGAGTTGCAGAGTTGTCCCAAGTAAAATTCATCCTGCCTGACTGGAAGCAGAATATTGGATACCTGGAAGTCTTTAAAGTTGCTTTAAGTGTCCGTAGGGCCTAAATGTTTCTAGGATTAGATAGCAGCTGAGCTGTGATTTTTTGAGAGCCTCTCTGGAGATTTAGCTGTAGGGCTTGCCTTCACCTGTTAGGTATTTGAAGAGCTCTGAAAGCATGATTTAAGGTTCCTGGCATTTATGGTTGCGCTCTTGAACATCCGCAGTGAGTGCTTATATCCGTACTTGGGTATATTTTTCTAGAAAAAAGCTATTTCCTCAGGAGTTACTTTCCATTAAGCGCCAAGCACCTGCAGAAGTTGTCTCCTGTTCCTTCAGGGGTTGCTTCGGAGAGCAGGAGGCGGGCGGGCACTGGCCTCGGGGGTTAGCCGTTGGACAGCACTGAAACTGCATAAATCTGTAATGGGGAGTTGCTGGTTTTCACGGGAGCCGTGGAAAGGGGAAGCACGAACTCTGCTGCGACCCGTGTGTGCGTTTGAGCTCTCTATGGTGTGGTTGTCCTCGGAAAGTGCTTTTTGAGGACAGGAATGACTGGTTTGTTTTGTTGTTTGGTTTTTTTGATTTTTTTCTCTCTATGGTGTGGTTGTCCTCGGAAAGTGCTTTTTGAGGACAGGAATGACTGGTTTGTTTTGTTGTTTGGTTTTTTTTAAACTGGAAAATTTTGCTGAACCTGTCCTACTTTATCTACAGGGTACGTGTTTCCTTCACAACAGTACTGGCTAAAAATAAAACAATCGGGGGAAAAAAAAATCCTGTCTCTGATCAAGGACTTTGTTGCTGGCACTGGAGAGTGGATAGGCTTGGCTAGTGAGTGTGGCTGGATGCAGAAACATCTTGGTACCAATCCTGTCTCTGAGGGAATGGTAGGACTCACAGTAATGTCGCTAGTGCCAATTTCATTGCTTGATTCAGTGTTACAGAGTGAAACATTGCTGTAGTCCAGGCTTTAATATGATCCTTGTCTGTGAAGTGGGTGTGATGGTACATACCTCATGCATTGGCACGTGCGAACTTAATTTATTAACACTTGAAGCGCTTGGAGATCTTTGAATGAAAAATAGAAGTGCAGTATTAACAGCTGGGAAAGAAAACAGGGTGGATCAGGGAAGCAGGCTTTAGCAGCGTGACTGATCCTGTGTGGTGCAAAGTCCTGGCAGCCTTTAAAAATAGATGTTGAGATCTGTTTCTCCATGCTGAGATCAAATTGCCCGTAGGATGTGCAGGAGCATTCACCAAAAAGTCCGGGCTGTCCCTCTGGGGCAGATGGGAGAGCGTGGGCACGCGCCAGGCTTCCCACCGAAGGGGTGCGGGAGCAGCGTGCATCTGCAGCACATCTGCCGTCTCAGCATCTTGTACTCATGGGGGACTTGGTTTAAGCTATTGGGGTGGAGGAAATGTGCAGTCTACTTCTGAATTAGACTGCAGCACAGTCCTAGTAAATTAGCATCCCATTTTACACAAATAGAGGAACACAATCTCGACGGGAGATGGAGGTATCGGTATATCTCTTTAATGGACTTGTACTGAGAAATACTATGATTCTGTTGAAATATGATTTTAATAGTTTCTCCATTTTCCCTGATTCTCTCTGGAAAGCGTTTTCAGCTGCAAAGGATGCAGTCGATAGTTTGAATACTGATTCTTTGTGGGCAGCCTAGTTAAAATATAATTATACTGTTTATCATTCAGTAAAAGCCTGTTTCCGAGAGGAGTCCTTTTAGGAAAGGAGAGGTTTTTTTCTTCTCTTTGTTAGAGAGCAAAAATGAAATGGAACATTTGATACCGTAAGCAGCGCTCTATTCACCCGTCTTCTGCCATGCTAACAAAAAAAGACAAGAAAAAGGGAAGACTCGATGCTTCCTCTAATGCCAAGAGCTATAAAGAAGGTCATTTTAAGTTTTACTGGCTTGTTAATCAAGCTGTTAACTTAAAGTGCATCTTTCCCATGCAATGGCACAGCCTAAAAATGTTCTTTATTTGGGTTTGGAGCTAAATAGCTCAAACAGTGAGATTGCAGACTCTGGAGAAGATAGTGGGTCAGAAGAATGAAGGAGATACAGGTAATAAAACCAGCAACGTGGACATAAAACTGATGCGAGTGGGAAAACCAAACCCGTGGCTAAACAGAGGATGGGAAGTCGGATGCGACCGCTTTGTCGTTGCTTTTGGTGGGCAGAGAGTGGCTGGCTGGGGGATGTTACCCCTTCAGGACTTTTTTTCTTGTTCATACATAAGGTAGTAGATCGTAAGTGGTTGTGACTCTCCACCTACTGTGTCTCCTGAGGCTGACAGCGCAGCTATATGAAGAAGCACCCGTATCCTTCAGTAGGAACTTGAGCAATGTCAGGCATCTGTGGAGACAGTGCAGCCAATTTTATTATAAAACTTGGTTATTTTCTTAAATGGCTGTAATCAGAAATGCATAATTGATCTGATGCTGTTGGCAATTCTTTCCTTGCTTCTCTCTGCTGAGCGCTCCACCTCAGTGCTGTGCAGATAAGCAACGCGCCGGGAGTGTTTCTTTCTGAAACAGGAGTTGGGGTTTAACAGAGCCCCAGTGGCTCCCGTCTGTTTGGTCTGGGCGTTGGTGTGCCCTGAAGGAAACGTATTTTAGCTGCTTCTCGGCGTGCAGCAAAGCAAGAGTTGACCGAGGAAACCCCAGGAAGTTGTTGGCATTGCCTAAGCAGAATCAAAATGCAGATGTGAAGGGCACGTGCCACCGGGCAGCGTGGGAGGATGGCCTCGTCCAGGTCTGGGAAGGCAGGCTTGGCACCCAAATCTGCACACCTAGCTGCTGTAAAATTGCTAAAATTGGGTAATAATGTTGTTCTTTTCCCCCCTCATCCCCATTTTCTCGCCTTTCTCTGACCCGGGTCTTGCAGCTGCTGTGCTATGGTACGTGCAGGAGCTCAGCTAGGGTCAAAACCTGCATCATGCAGGGCCAAAAGGTTTTGGGGCTGGATTCGGGGGAGAGGGAGGAGGGTGGAAAGCTCAGATGGGATGGAGCTGCATTCTGATTAGTAAGGTGAGGCTGCGGGGAGAGAGGAAAGGTTAGCCTTCAATTTTTTTCCTCTTTATAGAGGCCAAAAAAAATACAGGAGTCTTTGTTACAGTAAGAGCTTTTTACATCCTTGTGGAAATAAGGTAACTCATCCCTCTGGCTGGATGGCCAGGGAGAAATAGCGTTCCTGGCTCTGGGCTCCCTTGCAGTGGCTTCCAGCATGCTGGAGACTCCCCTTGGTGTCCTGTCCTGCAGCATCACCTGCGCTTCAGCAGTGGGAGCTGACAATAGAGTGAAAGTTATAAATGACCAGAAAACAAAAATCTATTTCGTACGAACATAGAGGTTTAAAATGTGGTTTAGTTCCACAAAGGAATGAAAACGAGACCTTTTAGATTGAGGGTTTTTTCTTTCCTTTTTTTTTTTTTCCCTTCTGAATGGAATGGAGACAAAACATTTGTTTTTGGATAGAAAAGGCTCCCCCTCCCACCAGTTTGCCTCCCTCCGCCTCTCTGGAGGCAGCAAATGGCTCACGCTGGACCTCAGATTCTTTTCCACCAAATATTGTCAGAACTAATACACGTCTCTGTGGACTGTTTGGGCAGAAAATGTGAAGTTCCTTCGACACAGCCAAGAGGAACCATGTCCTGAGTCCTAGTCCCAAAGAACTGGGATGAGAAACTTCATTTCCAGCCAGCAAAGATGGTCCTGCTTAAATCCAGTGCCACAGAAAACTTCCTGTGACTGGTTCCCAGTTTAAATAGTTACGGTGGAAACTTAGGGTGCCTGCAGCTTACAGCGGAGATGGGAGTCCCGGTTCGGTGGCTGCACTCCCGGATCTGCAGCTACTTACTGTGGGACCTGGAGCAAATGGGTTGTCATCACCTGCGAGGAGAGGACACCTCTCTTGTTGGAAGTGCTGCGTTGGAGCTGCTGTTACCAACGCGTAGCATAATCTTATCTTTTTTCTTTGAATAAGGGCAAAGCCAGCCTTGTTTTTCCAGCTGGCTTAAAAGCACTTTTCGAGTGTAACTTTTGGCTCTTTGAGCCTTTGAGAGAGTATTGAGTTGCAAAAGGTGGTGGCTGCCAGTTCCTATATAAAAACACTGCATTAGTCAAAAACCCCTTTGGAAACGCCACTGATTAATATATCAGTTCCTATGAGAGCACGCTGACCTAGATTTTGCTTGAGCTGTTTAGGTGGAGACTCAACTACAATGTGGCTTTTATCTGTTCACAGAATGGATTTAGAGGATGTGGAGTCTACAGAGAGCTTTTATTTCCTTTTAAAACCATTGTGTTCAAACGTGCTACCATATGTGTGTGGTGGGGTGTTTTTTTTTTTTTTAAATCTTGGTTGCTGATCGTTTTGGGGGTTTAGAAGGTCAGTGGTGTTAAGAAGCTTATCAGCCACCTAAGAATGGTTGGGGAATCCATTAATTTGCACCTTTCACAGCATAACTTGATTATCTGACACCTGAAAGATACTGGGGGTGTCTTTGCTGTAGCAAATATTTGCTGGGATGAGCAGTTTTTCTCTTTGGTCTCTTTGAAGTTCAGATGTGTTAAAAGTATGATCGTAACACTCGTAGGCAGACATTTCTTATCTGGCTTATTTTTGCTGGGGGAATATAATGCAATGTGAAAGGCGTTTACATGGAATTTCTGGAATAGCATTTTCAGGGTGGGAAAAGCAGGATGTCTGTGAAAGAGTCCAGCCTGTGAATTTGCAGCAAGGGCTCACTGGAAAGGAGCTGAGACTCGGTGCCGCTTCGCGGTTGTAACTCTTGCGCCGCAGAATCTCAAAGCGCTTTCAGAACGTTAGAGGGGTTAGCTTCCTAATGCTGCTGGCCTCCCCATCCTGAAACTGAGATTAAAAATCAGGCATGGAAGTTTATTGTGATCTTGTGGATTTGAACCACCGCAGGGTCAAGAGGGGAATGCAGGAGGATTTCCTCAGCTCAACTCCTGTAATCTCTGTGGCTGTCATCTCACCTTCCCGAAAGGGCTCTCCTCTACGTCTGCATCTCGGGCAGGATCCAAACCAGGCGAAGTGGAGTTGAAATGAATGCGCTGCTTGTTGGGATTAGCCCCGGTTCAGGCGTTCGTCTGCACGTGTGCGCTGATAACAGCACACCTTGGCACTGCTGGCCAAGTGATGTTGAGGAGGAAGAAAAGGTTAGCATGGTTGGTTTAGTATTTCTCACTGCAGTTCGATTAAAAGATTCCACTATCCACTTTTGATCTACCACGCGTACTCTCTCTGCCATTGAGACAGTGTATAAATTGTTTCTTTGAATAGCAATATTTACAATGAAGTCTTACTCATTTTGGGTAAAGGACAGTCTAAGCACATTTCTCAAGTCTTGATTTCATTAGCACAGTGCTGCAGTTCATCAAACCCCATAAATATTTATCTTTTCAGCATTCTTTGTATGATTTCAAAACACTGGCTGTATTTTAACAGGGCACTTCATGTTGTTTATTGTGCAATAGCTTTGCCATAGATACGCTGACAAAGAAATCTCTGATGGCCATAATGAATGGGGAGGCACGTTCTCTTCCAGACGTGTTTATGGACCTGGTAAAAGCCGCCTTTGCATCAGCACTCCCTGAGTGGGTGGGGAGCGAAGGCCAGTTGGGGATTCCCCCGCCAATGTTATGAGTCAAACAGATTTGCAGCTCTGCCAACCCTGCACACTTAGAAATCATGAGTCGGTTGCTAAAAATCATGAGATTCATAATACATAAATAAATGTCAGGGTATTTCAGCTTGCCTTCTGACAGCCGTGGTGCCGGGTAAAATCGGTACCTGCGTTCTGGATTTCTCTGCAACCCCGGTGGCTTGGGACTTAGTATCTAATTTTAAGGGCATAGCAGAAATTTTTGCTGACTTGCGAACCTTTGGGTGTTGAGGCTTTTAAGAGATGCATCAACTGTTTGGAGACTTGTGGGTAAAACAACACAAGCTGGCAGCGTGGGCTTCGGGGAGCAGCCTTGTCCTGGTGCAGACTAACTCTTCTCCTGGGACTGGAGACTATCTCTTGTGACTGCTCACTTCAGAGGCAAGAAAAGACAGTCTTGTCTCAAAACGGTTAAGAAGTTTGCTTGGCTTTTAGTGGCATTTGGGTTTTGAACCTTGTTCTTGCTGCTCTAACGAAACGGGTTGGTTGTTAAGCCAGTTACATTTATGGAGGACACAATGGAATCACAATCCTGTCCCTGAAGTTTTAGGTGTTTGTTTAAATGTGGTTTGTTTGGTTTTTTTTAAGTGCTGAGGTGATTAAAACAAAATTTAAAAAGGACTCTTTTCGTGAAGGTGTTTAGTTTTTGCAAATTTCTGTGGAGTGGATGGGATGCGTGGTCATTGCTAATTCTTGTACTACTGAGAAATTGCCTGATAGTCTTCATACTGACATGAAGGAACCAGCTGCTGAAGAAGCCTGTTTATGAAACTTGCATTGTAAGATTTTTTTTTTAAAAGACGATTTCAGATATTTCTTCCAAGTGTTTTATTTTTAGAACAAAATATTTTTGGAGAATAGAATCATAGAATAGTTTGGGTTGGAAGGGACCTCTAAAGGT
>NW_008795126.1:320511-336098 GCF_000699145.1 Aptenodytes forsteri | reverse complement strand
AGGCTGAACAAGCCCAACTCTCTCAGCCTTTCTTCACAGGAGAGGTGTTCAATCCCCCTGATCATTTTCGTGGCCCTCTTCTGGACCCGCTCCAACAGGTCCGTGTCTTTCTTATGCTGAGGGCTCCAGAGCTGGACGCAGTGCTGCAGGTGGGGTCTCCCCAGAGCAGAGCAGAGGGGCAGAATCTCCTCCCTCCAACTTCTGGCCACGCTGCTTTTGATGCAGCCCAGGATACGGTTGGCCTTCTGGGCTGCGAGCGCACATTGCCGGCTCATGTCCAGCTTTTCATCCACCAGTGCCCCCAAGTCCTTCTCGGCAGGGCTGCTCTCCATCCCTTCATCCCCCAGCCTGTATTGATATTGGGGGTTGCCCTGACCCAGGTGCAGGACCTTGCAAAAGGTGGCTGAAAAATTAATATTACTATAAGTTCCTTTATAGGACATAAAAAAATATCATGGTGTAAAGAAAAAACAAACCCAAGGTCTCTACTTCTTCATGAATAAATGTGCTTAATAAGTGTTGAAAGTTTTAACGAGTTAAGTTATATTTATTTTGTTCAATTACGGAAGATCTTTATTTTAAATTCTGAAAAAGTATTACTCTTTCCTCTCTTTTTCCAGGCGGGATTATTGATTCAACACGCTGATTCTGTCCTGTGTGAATTCATCTCCTGAACGCCTGCACCAGGTGCTTTTTTATTTCGTTGCATGTTTGTGCTGTCTGTGCTGTCTCTTTGTTTAATGCCACTGCAGAAAGGTCCGTATGCTCTAATGGATACCGTGTTTGGATTTTAATCTTGCTTTCAGGAGACTGGGCTCCATATTTTGCCCCCCTCCTGCTGGTGTCCTGAACTCTTTTAATTGCAGGAAGATGCTTCTGCTCATGGAAGCTGGGGGGGCAATGGGGCCCTTGGAAATAGGGACTGGATATTCTTGTTGTTCAGAGTGAATTGAATGGTACGTGGAGGCCTTGCAAAACCCAGAATCTTTATTTCACGTTGCTCAAGGAGCACATGATGAGGGCTGGATGAAGGACCTCGGTGTCCCTGCTGATTTCGATTGCGCTCTCACAACCACGAGTACTGTGCTTGTGAAAAGCAATCGACTTCCCAGCTGTTTGTTATCACAGATGTAGCATGTCAGGAGGAAAAGCCCCATGTGCGACCTGAGACACCTTGCATTTCTGAAGTGTCTGAAATACTTTAATACTTTTGTCGAACTGATTCCCAGTCTCTTTTCATCACGTTGAAGTTATGGCATGCTCTGATGACCACAGAGCCCAAGGCAAGGCTGAGTTCTGGCTATATGATTAAACTGTGAAGTACTTCTCCCATTTATGTGATAGTTTTCATGTGTTTTCTTGTTGGTATTTACTACTATACGTTATCTCTAACTATTTCCACTTGGAAATGAGTGTGTGGCTGCAAAAGTAGAGAGGGGAGAAGAAAGTGAGTCAAATTTGCCCTCTTACCCTGCACAGGGAAAATGATGTAGTGCGTAGGCACCAAGCCATTCCCCGTCACACAGTCGGGATCATCCTCCGTGAATATTTTTCCATCTAGAATTTGCTGATCTGCTTTGCTGGTATTTTTTGACCACACTTCTTTGTTTATTCCCCAACCACTTCGGATGAGCAAGAATTGCGTTGGCAAGAACATTTGTGGGAAAGCAACATCACGTTGCATGCTTGCGCGAATAAATATTCACAAGAGAATCCACGTCGAAAGAGCTCGCATGGCCACTTGCGAATTCTCTTCCGATTACTCACCAAAGAGACTTGTTGAATGTTTATAGCTGTTTGGTGGGCAACTGGCAAACAAGTTGGGAAGTCTTGTAATTTGTCTAAGTCTTTGATTGTCGAGTCTGGAATAGAAATGAAAGCATCTGGCCTGGGTTGATTAATTGAGTGGCACTGGTAGCCCAGACTCATAGCAACTCATTTCTGTCTGTAGCAACTCCAGTTTGTCTGTTCAGGCTATTCATCAGAGCTAAAGGCTGGAGAAATTTGTGGAAGAATCGCAGTCTGTTTATAGATCGTTATGACTTAAACTAAGAGCTGGATTTGCTGGATAAATGAACACAGCGTTATTTGACCAACATTAGGGAAATGTGAAGACTGTATTTACCTTTCAGTTTTGAGTGTTCTTGAAGCGATTACTAGTTAGTGCCTGTGCTTCTGGAGAGCTCTTGCTGAGTGATGATTATCTCTTGGGAATCCCAGATTCTCTGCTCTGAGATGGATGGATACTTTTATCTGGTTTTCTGCTTGCAAAGTATGGGGGAAAGCAGCTGTCGCCTTCAATGCTTGAATAGATTGGGCTTCGCAACTGAGTAAACTATTGCTATTTGCTTGCTCTGTTTCATTGTGAGTTTTCCTGTAGTGGAGAAGAAAGCACTAATAAACTGTTTCAGTTGCGATTCTGTACACAAATGTGGTTTTTGGTGGACACTTTTTAAATGGAGGTCAACTGTCAAACAAAAGTTGCCTCATTCTGTAAGGATTTGGTTGACAAAGGTAGCTGCAATAAAGTTGGATATTTTTTTTTTCTTTTTGAAGTGCTGGATGTGTATCTGAAGAAAGCAATTAACATTTTACAGCATAACATGCACACACCAAATGGATTAAGAATTGGCTGATACATCTGAAAAAATAGTCATCATCGGGGAGCCCTCGTGAAATAAGAGAGGTTGCTAGTTGGGCTTCGTGGAGCTTGGCGTATTGTTATTCCATCATCTCATCAGCGACCTAAAGTCATGATAAAATTACTGCTGATGAAGCTTTTGTACAGCTCACGCTTTGGCTGGGATATGCATAGCGGTGACTAAAGAAGTAATGCCGTGTGGTCTGGAAGGCTTGGTAAGCTCAGCCCACGGAAATGAAACATGCTTTGATGCAGATGTAGCTCTACATCTGGGAACAAGGCAGGCAAGCGGTACCGATGGCACCGCCAGCCGTGCTGCAGAAATAAATGCCTTTGTGTAGGGCAGAATGAGCTCTCAGTGTACCCGAGGCTGGCAAAAAAAAAGCCAGTGTGATGCGGAGATGTGTATCCAGGAGAGCCACGTGCTGTTCTGCCAAACCATGTGGGTTTGGTCATAGTTTTTGATTTTTGTTTTTTCTTAAAAGGATGTCAACAAATAGAAGTCAACGTGGAAAAGAGCTAGAAAAATTATTTGAGAGCGGGGGAAGTGAAATGTTTAAGAGCTCTCAATCTACTGAATTTATGAAAAAAGATGAAGTGACTCGGTAGTTATGCACTGGGATTGTTTATGAGAAAGAAAATTTTGGAAACACAAGGACGAGATATAGTGAGAATCCTAGCTGGAAGCTAAAGCCCAACACATTCAAGCTTAGATACAAAGCACGTGTTTCTGAGTAGGAATGTCACAGAGGATTTACTGTCTCTTGGTGCTTGTTAAATCAAGTCTGCGTGCACGGGAGGGGTGTTTTTGCCAGGACCCAAATGAAGCTTTAATTGTAGGGCTTTAGTTTTTGGGCTTTTTACAGCCGGGTGAGTGGGTGAAATGTAATGTTTGGAGTGATGCAGGAGGTCAGAACAGATGATATCATGGTCCCTTCAGGACTTAATGCTTTACGAATAAATGCATTTGAAAATCCCGTTGTATTCTAGTGGAAAGGACTGGCGTTCCTCGAGATTGAGATTTGCAACCACGATAATGTCCTTGCTGGCTGGAGCGTTGCAAGAGGCAGTGTTGGCTCAGCCCACCTTGTCTCCTGACTCCCCAGTATGTTCATCAGAGGAGCTGAAGCACTTGGGGCTAATGCTCATTACCAGCTACATAGCTTTGGAGTTTTCTCTCACTGGAGATCACAGAAAATAATATTTAGATGAAAGACAGGTCAAGTGAAGCAGTTGGTTATTAGATATCTTTAGGTGTCTTTACAGAATGAATTTTTGAAAGCGAGGGCAGTTTTATGCCTTGCTCCAGGAGCTCTGAAACACAGGCAGACTGGTCTTGTGAAGGCAAGGGAAACTCGGGGTGTATTTTTCCTTCCTTTCATATCTATCTGATTCTTAAGACATCTCTGTAGGTACCGTTCTGTTTGTCATGTTTCCAGTGTTCCATCAGAAGAGAGAGTTCTGATGAGGCAGACAGTGGTAATAAATCCCCCACCCACCGAACCCATTTGTTCACTTACCAAAAGAAATACTTTATTTTGGGAAAGCAAGTATTTTAGGCTTTGTGTAGCAAAAACAGGAAGAAATATTTTCAGGTCAGATGTGTGACTTGTGATGATTTCTTGTTCTAATCCAGTACTACACTATATTGTGATGAAGCTGGGGGACTGCTCCCAGTGATGCTTTGCTCCCTGGAATCCCTGAAAATAGCAGAGCGTTTTCTTTTGCAGGCTGCAACGTGCCCATCTTGCCTTTCAGTCAAATTCCATTTTGCTTCTATTATCCTAAAATTGAGTAAGCAAGTTTAATTATCTCTATTGTGTTAAATGGTTTCCAGATCGGAGGTTAAGTGCCTCTAAGCAATAGGTAAAATAACGTTATCCATGTGCATCTCTTCGGAATATGGATGAGGGATGCTGTGTATTTGTTGCTGTGATGTTGTTACCTCTGTAGCTCATGTGGCTCGGAGACAGCGGGCTCAGAGTCCATGACTTGTGATTAGGGGTTTTGGTGGTGGTCTATCGTTGTTGTTGTTGTTGTTTGGCTGCAGCTGGAGAGGAAATACCTTAGTGTTGTCAGCTGAAATGTAAACAGAATGTCCATCGTCAATCAGGAGTCATTGAGGTTCATCTGCTCTTGCATTCTCTCATAACCACGGGAGAAGCAGATTAACGTGAAAAATACTGGTGCGTGCATGTGGTTTTGTGCATTTAAAGCTAACCAGATGTTTGAAACATCTTTCTGAAATACAGATGATGATGATATAATGACTCCATAGTAATAGAGAGCATTGGCAAGGGAGACATGAATATCCCTCAGTGTGGCATGTAGAGATGAACTCCTGATTCGTAGGCTTGGATGAGTTCAGGAAGTTCACAGGCTACCTAAGGACAAAAGATTTTTGTTCCAGGCGTGCACTCTGTCCTTGGTAACACACAACGCGGCTGAACTGAGAACATCTTCAGGTTATTTAATTTAAGAAAAGCCTCCACTTGACGATCAACTTTGCGCTTGCAGGACGCCTCTAATCGAGAGGCTTTATACAACGTTTATTCTGCTGTGAAGTCCCTTGGGTGGTAAGTGGGTCAGAGGGATGTGCAGAGCTGGCTGTGGTCACCGGGATGGCAGAGAGCAGCGCTTGCCAGGATGGCAGCGGCAGGCTGTGCCCCCCGCCCCGGCGGGCAGCGGTGGGCTTGGGACGCTTGACTCCAGGTGCCTTGCTGTTCGTATGACGTGGTGCTCGCTTGATCCTCTAGCACAGAAAGAGGAAAAAGCACACGAAAACCAGACATGATGACTAGACTGATATGTTTTTTTGGCCTCTTACCTATAAGATTTTGAAAGCTAAAATGTGAATGGGAGGGAAATAAAGTGCTCTGGGGTGTAGGTAATCTGATACGGAGGCATTGGTCCCAGTTCCTCAGTAGGAACATTATTGTCTTCAGAGAAGCTGTGCATACGTTTCTTTTTATACCAAATGAAGATAGCAATTTCCTGCCTCGCTTATGTTTCAAGGCCATAGTCTGCCTCTGTCTTTTCCCCCGTTGCAGAAATTCATGGCAGCGCGAGGAATGCGGCATCTGTCAACACGTGCTGCAAGAGAAATACAAAAGCCTAAAACCAGGACTTGACAGGAGGTGGATGACCATGTTTTAAATAATAAAATACCCTTTCCTGTTAATTTTGTTTGGGTGAGTTACAGGAGGCGGGGAGGAAGGCTATAACGAATGCTGTGCTTTTGTGCTCGGAGGGCAGAGAACCGTGTCAGAAATGCAGCAGGTAACGGAAGGGTGTCAGTCTGGGGACGAAAGCAAAACATAGCCCCTGCGGTCCATGGCAAGGTAAATCTGGAATGATTTTGCTAAAATGAACAAACTTCAGCCACGTTTAGTCTGGAGTAACTGCAGCTCTGTGTGCTTTCTAACCTTCGTTACACCTGCTTGCTGGTTTGCTTTTTTTTGGCTAGAACCCTGCATCTGTCCCTTTCGTTTCTTCTGCATCCACTTAGTAGTAGACTGAGATACCTGAAATGTTGGCACCTGTTTTCTGCCTCATGTACAAGTTTGAGGCACTATAGTGTCACTCTGATTTCTAACCAGTTACTTTACCACTAGATTTAATCAGAGTTTTTGGATCCATTTGCTTAAACCTTAAATACTCAGCTAAATTTGAATGGCTTATCCAGCCTGGGTTGGACCTGTGAGTCTTCTGAAGGTCTTTATGCCGCGTGTAGTCTCTGTCACCCCTGGTTTCTGCAGTACAGATACCCACAGCAAAAAGCTGTTGTTCTCTATGGAGTCAGCTCCAGTCTTGTAATGTCTGAAAAATGATAATGTTGATAGTGGTAAGATAAATGGCTTGATTTTTCTGTTTTTAAAAAAAAAAAGGTAACGCTGGTCACTGAAGCGAAGGCTCACCTAAGGTGTTTGAAGATGCTGATTTAATTGGCAGGTTTGCTTCTAGCTACACAGTTAATTCTCCAGAGAAAGTCTAATTGCTTGGCGCTAGCACAACAATTTTCATCTGCAGCACATGATTAATTTGTGCTGCTTTATCCCCTGAGCCTACAGAACAGTGCCCTCTCGTGTGCAGCACAGAGATGAGCTGGAAATGATAAATCCTCTTCCAAACTAGACACAATTTTTGGAGTGCCAGTAAGAAATTAAGATTGACCTGTTACCACATGTTGCTTTGCTCTTTTTTTCCTCCTAGTGTTCTATGTGGCATGATGGCTGTAGAGGCTTTTGTGTGCTGGTATTTCAAAATATGTAAATGAATGAGCACTTTTTTTTTATACTTGATAGTTCAAGGACACTGAATGAATTTCTTTATTCTAGTAGGGGGGGGAAAGCCTAAAGGTTTCGCCCGTTTTCCTGACTCTCGTGCTGTAGGTAGCATAGATTCTAGTGATTTGCGTGCAGATGGCAGCAGCTGGGCTCACGTGCCAGAAATTGGAGATTAAGGTGTAGAACGCAATTTCAGAATAGTCCCAACAGAAAAGATTCAACATGAATGTGTATTACACGTTGCTGGGTTTTTTTTGCATCGTCGCTTGTCACTGTAGCGGGACTGTTTCAAATGCATAGTGAAGTTGAAGTCCTTGGTTTGCCATAGACCCTACAAATGAGGGAAACCTGTGTGCTCTCTCCTGTGCTGCTCTTTTAGCATCATCTTCCTTCTAGTCCCGGCCTGTTGCTATGCAAAAACCCAATCGTTTTGCTGGCTGGGCTCTGTATAATGAATTACAGTCTCTGTATAGTAGCAATGGTCCCTGTGTTCTTCTGTCTCCATCTATTGTAGTATTTTACTCTTAGCTACTCTTTCAGCTAGCTAACAGTTTGTTCTCTTTCTACAGGGACTTACCTGAGTAAAGTTAACCCACCTAAAGCTCTTAGGTGCTTTATAGAGGTGTTCTTTTTATATAGGGCTAGATATGAACAAATAAACTTAATTACAGACCAGTATGTATAATGCTGGCATGTGGATTAGAAACGCTGTAGTGCTTTTTGACTGGTGCTATAATAAAGGCGCCTACAAATTAACGTCCTTTGGACATGATGAACCGGAGATGACTGCATGCGGCGTGTACTTTGGTTACATCATGCTGCAACAGGCAGAGTGCTGTCGTAGAAGAACCTGTGCTGGGAGTCAACTTGGGTTGGGAGGGTGCTTGCTTTCTGAACATATTTAGAAATAATTAATCTAGGGGTAAGACTTAAACCTTTTATGAGGCTTATAACCCTGCTTCTCTGGTGCCTCCAAACTTCGCTGTAGAAGGAGAGAGTAGAGTCTGTCTTTTTTTTTTTGCTGTGTTATGGGAGTGTTTGTCTAGCTAGATGTTTGTCTAGCTAGATGTTTTTAATCTCTTATGAGGTGGAGGAATTAATGTTAAATAAACGTTAAGTTTGGGCACTTTCTAGAATTGGGTGTGTTTTGCCTGATTTTTAGGAAGGGTGATGTGTTTGGATGAAGGATTTATATTTTGCAGTCGGGTTCCCTTTGAGCTTACTCCAACGGCTGAGATTCGATGTTCGGATCCAGGATGCTGCATTCAGCCAAGAGAAGTCACAAGGGGAATGGAATTGCATAAGCCAGAGATGTTGTCCACGTGGGTGAGCCTCTGGAGCGCACGGTCCCCTTCAGCAGAGCTGCGTGTGAGGTGCAGCATCTGCCCTTTAGGATCTCGCTGTCGAGCTGTGAGTTGCAATTGATGGCACTTCCCCACGCTTGGTCCCATTTCGCTTCCAGCAGACTTCTTGCATCAGTCACTGCTTATGAGGATGCAGCTTCCAGAGTGGTCCTTCTGATCAGTGGTTGGTAGCTCCTCTGTTCCTAGTGAGAGGAATACCTACCACCTCTTGCACCAGCTTGGTGGGAGAAACAATCGAACTTCTTTTTGGCCAAGATAACTGGAACAATAGAAAGCACCGCTCAAAGCACTGGCCTTGCAGAAAGCCTGAATCCAAACTGACTCGGGGTAATCTGAAGGGTTTTCCCAGAGTGCGGCTGCAAGTACAGGGCTGGAACCCCGACTGGCTTGTGGGTGTGTGAGTCTACATGTGTCAGAAGTGGCAAATGGGCCAGGAAAAACCCACAGGAGCGATGGTGCTGTTCCCCAAGAAGATGCCAAGAGAATGAGAGGTTTCTCGGGGAGAGTGTTGGCTATGAAGGTAGGCTTGGAAATGTCTGTGAGGAAATTCTCCTTCTGTTCCTACTTGAGTCAGGGAAAAATGACTTTGCGTGCACATTTTTCAGTTAAACAGGAAGCTACTTGAGTCTTTCTCTTGGAAACCAGGCAAGAAGATCCCTGGGTGTTAGCTAACCATGCAGGTTGAAAGGGCCAATACTGCACCTCTGATTCTTCTGCTTGTTACTTGACTCCCAGAGCCTTTGCTCTGAGCTTGCCATTGAATCCAAAGCAGAAGAGCGGTGCTAATCCCTCTGTTCAGACCAAGGGTCTGTGTACGTTGGAAGTGGTGCCGAGATCTTCAGATGGAAGCAGTGTAGCCCCCCGGTGCCCTTGCTGGGCGGCTGGGCTCATGCCACTGAATGCAGGGCGGCTCCATGGTGGTCTGGTGTGGTCCATGGTGGTCTGGGCTGGTCCAGCAGCGTGCAGGTGGCCGCTGAGGGCTCAGAGCTCTAAATTTCCTGCCTGTTATGCATGTAACACCAAAATTGTCTCCCCTAACGTTGCACTTGCACGCAAAGGCTGTAACAGTGATTCTGTGTTCTTATAATCCTTCTGCTCGGATAAAAATCAGATCTTAACAAATGTGAGCACATGAGGACTAAAGACTTTTATTACAATATCTTTTTAATTATCAAGGTGGGGAATCACATTTTACAAACTACAATAAATTGAATTTTATTATGGTTTGTGTGAGGACTTATTTAATAGTAGATTACACTAGACCCTAACAAAATTCTTTTTCTCTAAGGTTTATTTGTTGCTTGTTAAACTCTAGAAAAATGAGCTGTGAATTGAATCAGAGGGTTACAGATATAATCCAAATGATGGTTCGTATTTATGGTTTAGATTAGCCTAGTTTAATTCCAGATTGTGAACGCTTCTAACATCTGTGAAATCCAAACCAGGCAGTTACACTTTATTAAGATCTAGCTTCTACTATTTTCAATAGGTAATTTGTGAAGTCTCAAATACTGAATTATGGCTGGTTGGTTTGGAAGGAGCTTCACTTATTTTTCTCTTGTCTGTACTCATTGATAATCCCGGTGTTATGAATAACTCGGGGCTTCTGTGGAGCCTGCTGCCATAGGCAGGTATGGAGAGAGGATGGCTTTGGTAATGAGGAGCATCCACCCTAAACTAGTAACCACTGGGTTATTGCACCTCCTGTTCAGGGCTTGGCTTATTCCTGGTCCTTGTCACATTCTCCTGATGAGCAGCAACTCTGTTCTTTGCCCCCTTCTCTCTTACGCTTTGTCCTTTGTCGTGGAGACCATGGGTCCATTGAGTGACCTGTGAAAAGCCTTTTTTCAAGTTCATAGCTTTTTTTTTTTTTTTTTTTTTTTTTACTCTTTTGATGTTTATTTTTTTATGTGGAAGCTCCTGAAGAACTTCCAAGGTCTCTCTTTCCCAGTGTGAAAGATGCCTTGCACTGGTGTGCTTGGGCTGAGATGTGGCAGCGTTGTGTAGCTGAGAAGTTAGAGAGGACCCATCTTCTCTGATGAAAACAGTGGAGACTACCTGATGCTTAACAGAAGATTAGAATTTCTTATGCAGACCTCTCATGGGACCTTGGTATGGCCTAAAAGATGAGACTATCCCTTAAAAGACCCTCTCTTAAAGAAAGTGGGGACAGAACCATGGGACATGGGTGAAAGGAGATGCTCAGAGGTTGTATTTGCATAAACAAATGCATCGGAAGTGTTTGAATAGACTTAGGGACCTTAGCGTATTTTTCTTGTTAAATAATTGTGGTGAGTATGGTCCCTCAGTGCCTGAATTAGGAGAAAACTCCTGAAAGTGGCAGGGTGTCTCTTTAGCAAATATAGGTGTAGTAAATGCTAATGCGTTGGTGGTGGAGATTGGGACTGTCGTTGACCACAGTTGGAACTTGACTTGGTACTGATGAAAGAGGAGAGACTCAGGCTACGGCAAGGCTGGGTAACTGGACCAGAACAGCCCCTTCGTGCGAAGCAGCCAGCGGGACTTTGTGTTCTTTTTGAATAACGCCGAGGTTTGTAAAAAGCTTTTAACAGTTTATTCAGCTCTCGGTGATGAAAAGTTCCCCTCTCGGATTTCAGAGCGGTGGTGTCTTGCAAATAGCTGATTTATTCCCTGATTCTTAACAGTTTACGGTCACTGTGATGGTCAGTCTGTACAAAAAAGATGCTTGCAATTCTGGATGCTGCTGTTGCAGACAAAAATTTGCAAGCAAGTGTATACTGGATAACAATTTTTGTCTGTTGAGAAGATGCTGGTATTGGAGAGGGGGTCAATGTGCAATGTCCCCAACTTGCTCTGTGCGTTTTGAAACGCAGCAGATGACAAAACTGAGCCCTGTGCTAGATAAATGGGAAGACATAGGTTAAACAACGTTGCAGATACAGCGGGGTGCCAGTATGATCAGGTTTATACTTCCATTTTAATTCAATTCCTTAGGAAAAATTTGGAAAAGAAAAGAAATCCAATAAAACTATAAAGAATGGCAGACATTTTCTGGCCCAATGGCTACAGCAAGCATAGACGTTTTAAGATATTATTTTCATATGCATGTAGTCATCTTAGAATTCTGGAAGGCAACAGTTTGTGATTTATAATCAATTATTCATCCTTTTTTATTACCATAATAATTGCTTTTTATGGTTACCCAAGTGAATGCTATTATGAAAGCACAGGAAAACCTATTAATTCTTTTCCAGGATTTTATAGTATTTAGTTTTTTCCTAGAGTTTTCCCATTCTGTAGATTTTTGATGTTATCGGAAAGCAAAGCGTTTGTTCTCTTCTAAGATGAAAGTCTCTAAGCACACTATTTGGTGTATTGTGCAACAGCATTGCTATTTGCAGAGCTAGAACATGAGAACAACTTAGCTAGGGAAAGTGCCGGTCTCTGCAACGATCACTGGATGCCTCTTCCCTGCCTTTTGGTCCCAGAAGCAGTATGGATTCTGGGTGTGTTTCCATTAGCCTTGTGTAGGTACATAATTGATTTGGATAAATATCTCGAACAAGGGTTGGGTTCTTAAAAAGAAGAAACACTGACTTGTGCCAGGAACAAATGGAAGTAGACTGGAATTCAGGATTTTTCTTCTTCAGTAGGGGGAGGTTCTAGTGCTGTTTAGTAGGAGCCCCCAGGGCCCAAACTCGTGCAAATTTTAATGCAGAGGCTGTGTTTAAACTTATAAAACCCCATTCACAACCTGGTTATCTGGGGTACTGAAGGGCTGGACCCATCGCCGGACCCGTCTCGTGTTCATTTGTTTTTTCAAAACGAGTAATTATTTAGTAGATCAGCAGCTCCTAGTGCCATTTATTGCCATATCTTTGGGAAGTTACTCTGCCTCCACAGCGTGGAGAGCATGGCCTAGGTTATTGCACTGGGGTGCAACTGGGGTGTGTAATAGCTCTGGATTTGGGGTTAAAAGCCTCATGAAACGTCATTGGACTGGCATATAGCTTCTGGTATTAGAGGCTAAGGAAGTATGAAGAGGATGCACGACTCTTTCTTCTTGACTCTGTGTCTTACTTTTGATGGGCCGAATCTCATTTAATGCAGTCTTCACTGTTGCATGTAATGCTAATTTGGTATATAGCTAATGCTCAGTCTGTGGAGCACTGACCTTTGCAATGAAGCGGGACTGAACACAGGGGAATCTCTGCATAATCAAGTAATAACAACCTTGGACCTCTTTCATGCCTACAAGTCAGATTGAATAAAACTTCCGGAGCTGGCTGCTTCTATTCTATGCTAAAACAGCGCTTAAGAAAATTGGTTGCTTGTTTTGCACATTTGGGTCTCCTTAAAGCGAGCCTGCTGGATGTATGCGTGCAGTTCTTGTATGACACCAGACAGCGATGAGATGTTAGACTGTAAAATGATAATAAACGCCCAGCACAGCTGGGAGGTTGGAATTTGGTTCATCCTGTATGTCTCTGATTCACAGGTCTCCCCTGCTGCAAGCACGGGTTTTGACCCAATGTAAATCCGAGAGGTCACAGTTCAGCAGTCTAGCTAAGCACATTCCTAGGTGAAAGCGTGGGACTAACCTTCTGTCCAGGGAGACTAGTCTCATGCTGAAATAACATGAATTGCTGAATTGCAGCCTGAATACCTAAGAAAAAATATTCTCCAAGAAACCTTTCCTTTGGAGCTTGTTTTATACCATACGTCTATTTGGCTTCTAAGTGCCCTAAGGGTTGGGAACGTGTCATCTTCTGGGGGTTGGGCAGAACCAGATCACTGCTTAACACAGCCATAATCCTGTCGTCTCTAGTTTAGATCATGAGCGTTTCGGAGAGGGAGCTCCTCTTTCTTTTCTGTATTAGCAGAGCACGAAGAGCCCTGTCAATGCTCAGTAAATCCAACAGCCTCCTGGGAGTTGGCCTGTCTATTAAAGTGCTTTTCTGCTTTACGAATGGTGGAAGAACTGCAGTTTATAGTAAAAAGGAAAAGTGTGCAAGAACAATAAGGTATCTTTTTATGTTATGTAGCATGTGGTGCAAGACAGTAGCACAGAAGAGCAATTAAAAAGGCTTTGCTTGGGTGAGGTTTGAAGGAGACTTTCTGGTGAGTTTTGAAGACATGTGACTAACCAGTCAGGTGAAGAAACCTAAAATTCCTTTTGGTTTGGAGGAGGTGTAGAGGAGGAGGCTCTTTTGCAAGGAGAGAGGATTGTCAGGGGGGAGCAGGAAGAACTGTAGGCTGGATATAAGGCAAAAAGAGGGAAGGATGGCCAAGGCAGTAATGATGGAACATGTCCAGAGAAGTGATCCAAGAATGAGGTAGGAAACATGACCCTCCTACCTGTGTTTCTCAGCTGCAAGATGCAATATTTCCACTTGTGATTGGCGCACAGTGGGGCAGAAAGTAGCATCCTGGCATGAAGGTGACGCGTCTTTCGGTAGAAGCTCTGGGAGTTTTGCGAACTGCCAGTGAGTGACATGTTGAAATCTTGACATACAGAGTGCTTATGATCTAGGCTAATTACTGACTTGATGCCAGTCTGTATGTGTGTCCTTCCAAGAAATAACGTCATTCACGTTGGCACTGAAAGGAGAGCTGCAGCCTTTAACAGGCTTTTGAGAGAAAAACACAAGTGTGATATTAAACTGTATATCTAAGAATGGTCTAGCCACACAGCTTAGTTTGGATGGAGCAGTCTTGGCAACTGCGTTTACCTATGGAGATTATTCTACCATTTTCAAGCATAGGTAAATGTGATTACCAAGACGTTATTCTCCGTGGTACACCAACAGAGGCAAGAGCCATACACGGTACATCCCAAGTCAAATAGCTTCCCCCCCCGCCCCCTGAAACCAGGCCCCTGAGGACATCGTATGCCAGAGTTTTAAAATGTTAATTCTAAATAATAATCAACACTTGTTAAGAAATCAGTGGGCTTCTGGCTAAAATTGAAGGAAACTTTTCAGTAGTGTAGTTCATAGATTGGAAGATACGGCTTTGTTAAGGCAAACCTGTCTGTACTTGTAGAAATCTTCTTGTGTTACACAACACACATGCAAATACACAATTTCTGCCTTTCTCGATGCTCCTCTTTGTGTAAATGATTGAGCACCACCTTTTCTCCTGCTGTGCTCTAACTTTCTAAAGGTTGACCCTCCTGTATGTGATTTGAACCTGGATTTCCATTAGCCGATTAAACGGCCTCCTTATGAGCTGGTCGGGAGTGGTCAGGTTTTTAGTTTCATGGAAATACTTGAAAGATCTCGAGTTCTTCCTTATGTGGAAGGGACAGCTTCAAAATGGTTCTAGTACATCTGCATTCACAACGTACTGCTGGTGAATGTGCTGACTTGTAGTCCAAAGCTTCACTTCTAGAAAACCGATAATGCAGAAGTACTGAGTGCATGCAGAGTCTCCTTCCCATGGTGTTTACTCCCTTCCTCTTTCACGCCCAGCAAATCCTGGGTAAGGGCACTACCTGATATTTTATGATGCTTCTAACTGGGCCATTCATTTCCTTCTTGGTCCTGCCTCCATCAGTAGACCAGCAGGACTGGAAGATGCAGTAGCCTTTTGGCCATCTGGTTTCAGTGTTGGCTTATTTTCAACTTTGACGTGGCACTGAAAGAGAGCACTGCTTGGGTGCTAGGAGGAAGCTGAAAGAAGCTAATAAAAGATGAATTCTTGACTGACAAATGCCAGGTAAGCCACAGTAAAGAAATAATTGGAGCTGCTTCTACAATTTTTCTGTTCTAAGTTTATTATATTAATCGGGAAGAAGTACTTAAACTTCTTTGTGGTTGTTCAATGTAGCCTTTGGCACCGTACGCAACAGTGGTCAAAAAAAGCAAACAGAAGTGTTAAGAGGCATACAAAACACATGGAAAATATCTTGCCATTATATAAATCGGCTGAATGCCTGTGCCTGAAATGTTGTCTTCCATTCTAGCAAATTCATCTCATAAAGGAGGCAGCAAAATAAGAAGGAATTCAGAGGCAGGAGAAATGAAAAGGGTTAGCATTTTAATATTTTGGAGCTGTTTCCCCATAGTGAATTTTAAAGTCATTGGAAGGAGTATAAAGCAAGGAGATAAGTTGACTTAAATGTTCTTTCTGAGAATATGCAACAAAAGAGATGCTCAGTTAAAACTGAAAAATCAGCAAACTAGATTGCCAGAAGATGTTGCGTACCTTGCAGAATCACACTCTGACGTAAGCTCCACAGGTTGCCACTGAGATAAGACTTAAACAAGACTCAAAAAACCCCCCCCCAAAACCACCCCCAAAAAAACCCAG